>NW_008619037.1:0-3591 GCF_000691845.1 Merops nubicus | reverse complement strand
CTGCCCCAGCTCCCTCTACATGGCCTGGCTCGAGACCCTCTCACAGGATCTGAGACCCCCCGTCATCCTCATCCGAGGCAACCAAGAGAACGTGCTGACCTTCTACTGCCAATAAAGCTCCTCGGTCCCTGCTGCCTGGGAATGTGAATTCTTCAGGGTTTTGAGCTTGGGGCACGTTGGCCCTGGGGGCCTGGGGGAGCAGCTCTCGGGAAGTGCCCCCCACAGGCAGATGGCACCTCTCACACAGGCTCATTTTGGTGATCTCCATCTTTGTAGGTTGTATTTAGGGAGGGGATCCTGCCCCTCTGCCCCGCTCTGGGGAGACCCCTCTGCAGTGCTGGGGCAGCTCTGGAGTCCTCAGCACAGCAGAGACAGGGACCTGCTGGAGCGGGGCCAGAGGAGACCCAGCCATGACCCGAGGGGGGAACCCCTCTGCTGGGAGCCCAGCAGGAGAGAGTTGGGCTTGGGCAGCTGCAGAGGAGAAGGCTCCAGCTGGGGAGACCTTCTGGGGGCCTGACAGGACTTCAAGGGGGCTACAGGAAAGCTGGGGACAGACTTCTGAGCAGGGCCTGTTGGGACAGGACAAGGGGGGATGGTTTGAAACTAGAAGAGGGAGATTTAGACTAGAGAGAAGGAAGAAATGTTTGGCACTGAGGGTGGTGAGCCCCTGGCCCAGGTTGCCCAGAGAGGTGGTCGCTGCCCCATCCCTGGAACCATTCCAGGTGAGGTTGGCCGGGGCTCTGAGCAACCTGCTCTAGTTGGGGATGTCCCTGCTCCCTGCAGGAGGGCTGGACTCGATGGCCTTGAGAGGTCCCTTCCTACCCAGAACATTCCATGACTCTCCAGAGCTGTAAGATGAAGCCCACGGTGCAGGCACTGCTCTGGTGCTGGCCTCAGCCAGTGTGGGCGAGGTGAGGTGTTGGGGTCCCATCCTGAGCACAGCAAGTGGTGTCCCCACAGTTCCTCCCCCAGAAAGCCTGAGCGGAGGCACCGCTCCAGGGTGGGAGCTGCCTGGGGGCACAGGAGCAGCTCTGCATTGAGGTTTGGGGCCGCGGGGACCCCGCTCAGAACCAGTCAAGCCCTGAGCAGCAGCGAGAAGTGGGTCCAGCTCCTAATGGAGAAAAAGAGAACCTCCAGATCCAGGTTTCCTGGCACAGGCTGGAGAGCTCTGCCCTGTGGGAAGCAGGAGCCAGGCTGGTTTCCAAAAGCACAACCTAGGCCCCCTTGTTGTCCTGCAAAGGAAACACATGGCTCAGCTCAGCCTGCCTGGTACAGAATTCACTGATAATCCCTATGGGGATTAGAAGGGTCAGTAGAAAAATAACATTTACAGATTTGCTGGATTCACTGTTGGCTCAGGACTTTTCCCCCTTCCCATCTGGATTGGATTTTACTGGTGAGGGAGGTTGGAAGGCAGCTGGGGAGTGAGGGAGTACCCAGGTGACACAAAGAACTCAGCCCCAGAGCTAATACTTGTTGAGACAAGTTGGCAGCAGGTTTAGTCCTCGCTCCTGAGGGCTGCCAGACACCCAGACAGGGGGTAAGGGAAGAGGGGAGGAAGAGAAAACCTGCTCTGCACGAGCAGCACAGCACACGGGGCATGCTGAAGATCCTGGGTTTAGTTTGTCACACCACTTGGACCTCGTCTGCCGAAGAAGGAGTCACATTAAAGCCCTTCTTAAAAAGCACAGCTTTATTCCTGGGATTAAGACAAGCTGAAACTGAGAGTCATCTCAGTAAGTAACTTCTGAAATACACCTCTCGCTGTCAGCTTGCTCCAGAGAAGTTCATACAGAGAGACAAATCCCTTGCTGTGATGGACACAGGGTTCTGGCGAGAGCTGTTTCCACAGAGAGGACTTGGGGCTCATGGAAAATAACTTACGAAATGCTGGAGGAGCAGCAGGCGAGCTCAGAACTGAAGGAGTTCAGCAAAGCCACAGCTGGGAGGTGTTCCCATGCCAGCAGGCAGAGCTTTGAGTTAGTTAAAAGTCATTTAAAACCACGCACATTAAAAAAATTCATTAGAGGAGACCATGCTGCCTGCTGGCCGGGCCATATCCAAAGTCAGGAATCACCCTGGCTCCTCCCAGGCCCCTGAATTCCCAAGTTCTCAGGGTCTCGGCACCCCAAATTCACTGCAACCAGGAGCTGGTATTGGGAAGTTGGGGAGAGAGAGAAAAGAAATTAATTTTTTCATTTTAAAAAAAATCCTATGAAAAGAGCTTCAGGTTTGCTGCTAAGAAAGCAGCAAGAGGTCAAAGCATTGTGAGCTCTGTCATGTCCTGGTGCTACAGCTCATCAGTGGTCAAAGGTATGTGGGGGGCCCGCTCCAGAAGCCCTTTTCCTACCCTCCAGAGGAATAAGGAGTCACTTGGCACTTCATGTTACCCAAAAAGTAACAAAATTGATGTTTTTTTGCTTTCTTTCACGCAGGGCTGGAGGCAGGAGGAGACCTTCCTGTAGGCTTTGAGCAGGGCAGAAGCAGAGACCAAGGTGATTTGTTCCAGGCCAGTGCAGGGGCCCAGATCCTTTGCTCTTCGTTCCATGTGGGACCTCTAGAGCCTGGAGGAAGAGCTAGAGCGTGGCTAAAATCCGGAGGAATGAAACCACCACCACACAGAACGTCTGGCCCACTCCAAAAATGAGGGCTTCAAAAGGAATCATTTTTTTCCCTGCTGCTCTGTAAACTCCAGCAATGGCAGCGCCTGTGGAGAGAGGAAAAAGATGACACATGTGACACATGAGACACACATGGTCGGACCCCAGGGATGAAGGGGGCAGTGGTTTTGGACATGGTCTCGTCACAAGATCATCCAAACCACAGACACAGACACTGCGAATGTTACCCAGTTCTAGGCACAGGCACCAAACCTGGAAGTGTGGTGAGGAGCAGCTGAGGGAGCTGGGGGTGCTGAGCCTGGAGCCAAGGAGGCTCAGGGGAGACCTTCTGGCTCTGCACAGCTCCCTGACAGGAGGCTGGAGCCAGGTGGGGGTCAGGCTCTTCTCTCAAGGAACAAGCAATAGGATAGGAGGAAAACAGCCTCAAGTTGTGCCAGGGGAGGTTTAGGTTGTCCCTGAGGAATAATTTCTTCCCCCTGAGGGTTGCCCAGGGCTGTGCCAGGCTGCCCAGGGCAGTGGTGGAGTCCCCATCCCTGGAGGGGTTTCCAAGCTGTGGAGTTGTGGTGCTGAGGGACATGGGTCAGTGGGAACCTGGCAGTGCTGGGGGAATGGTTGGACTCAATGATCTTCACGGTCTCTGCCACCCAAACAACTGTATGATTCAAAGTGTTTTTCCTCCAAGTGCTCAGAAGCCTGGAAGCCCAGCCGGTTCCACGCTGGGCGGGTGCGTTTGGTACCCCTGGCAAAGGGCTGAGGATGGGGGGAGGCTGATCCAGCTCTCTCAGACGCGGGGCAAGGAGGAAACGCCGGTGAACGGGTGAACCCCCCACCTTCCCCGGGGGCAACGCGGCGGCTCGACGCGCTCCCAGAGGCCACCTCCGATGGCCGCAGAGACCCTCGGGGTCGATCTTCCCGAGCATCTACCGTACTCGTTAGGATGCCGGCGGTGATGGGTCCCACGATGCCCATC
>NW_008619036.1:0-15410 GCF_000691845.1 Merops nubicus | reverse complement strand
AAAAAAAAAAAAAACAAACAACCAAAGAAACCAAATAAACTAAAAAAAAACAAGCCACATCCAACCCAGAAACCAGTGAAATAAATCTCTTGTTGTATGTTCACAACTAGCTAGATTGTTCAAAGCTTGCTTGGAGATTGCCTCACACTTTTGCAGTACAGATGCACTGCTGGAACATGGATCATTTCTAGTAAATTCATGGCATTGATGCAATCCTCTCTACTACTATGGTTTTGTTTATAACAGAGACCTCATCTGATAATTAAATTAAAGCCACATAGTATGGTGTGCCTACCTACAGGCAGCAAAAAATACATCCAGAGACACACATATGAATACGCATCCATGCTGTAGACATCTATAGATTTCAAACCTGATACACATGTGTGCAGGCTTATACTTCTTGGAAGTTCAGAGTCCCATGCCTTTGAGCAGATTAATCTAAGATCTAGAAAGTGATACAAATGTGCAAACATCACTTCATTTTTTGTTGTTGTTGTGGGTTTTTTCTTCAAATAAAACAAAAAAACAAAACAAACAAAACAAACAAACAAACAAAAAAAAAAGCCACAGAACAATGTTTTGGTATTGGAGGAACTTTAAAATATTTGAAATAACATTAAAGAAGCCATTCACAATGAACCTTTGGAAGTTTTGTAGTATGTACTTTCACACCGAATCCTGTAGAGATTTTGAGCTGTTAAGATAGGCTACATACAGGAAAGGCAATAATTTTGCAGAAGGACAGACTAGATAGACAACATGGTCCAGGATAATTTCATGGTAAAGAGGGACTGAATGAAGAAGCCTAAGGGTAATTCAGAACTGCCTACTTTAGTCCATCTTTGCAGCACTATTTAAAAGTGTTTCTACTGTTGCCTGTGTTTCGAGGGGCAGGGGCGGGAACAACAGAAAAAGAGAGCATGTTGTGCTGATCAGGAATATTTCAAGAAGATCCATCAAGAGCAAATTTGGTAGAATGCTTTCTCCTCAAAGCTTATAATATATCAGTGAGAACTGAAGTTTACTTTTAAAATAATAAGGAATATTTCTACATACATAATTATATAAAGACATTCTGGGGCAGGCCTGTGGATCAATAATTATATACCCACACAGCCTACAAACCTCAAGGAGAAGCAGATGAATGCTTAAAACCAATCCTGAAACCAATTCTCAGAGATCTTACAGACATGAATCCAAAGCAGAGAAGTTGCCTATAATTCTGTTTGTCTGTACCTGTAGTTTGTGAACATTGACAGCTCTACTGCATTTGTTTCCCTCTCTGCATTTCTCTGTCTCAGCCTCTGTGGTGGAATTCCTCCACTGTTTTTAGCTTCTTTGGACTCGGATCACAGTGGAAGAAGACATTTGCCAAGGAACTGGAAAACGGTTGCTTGAAGAAGTAACATCAAAGCTGTTACCCTATTAGCATTTTGGAATAAGGCTGGTGCAAACAAAAGAACAAAAATACACTTTTTAAAAAAATTTAAAAAAAAAAGGTTCCTGAAGGAAATGAAGCTGGGGGAAAAAAAATATTTGCAGTACCCATCTTAAGATTGTTTTATATCCTGACAAAAAGGCAAGAGATGTCCCAGAAAAAAAAAAGCAATCTAAAGATAAGAAACTGCCTTTGCAAAATGGCTGTTTGTCCTGGTTCCGTGTAAAAAGGGGTTCAGGGCAGGACCCACATGGAACAGAACTATGTACTCGCCTCTCCCCCTCTGAGAGAGAGAGAGACAGACACTTTGGAAAAAAAATGAGGTATATTGTTTAACAAGGAATAGAAAACGAAAAAGGGAGGTAATGAAATAATATATACAAAGATTAGGGGAAAAAAATACAAAAAATAAAATATACAGAACCCTCAGAAATGGTTCCAGGGTCCCACGGAGTGAAAGAACAACCTCCCTCTCCGAGCTCCAAGGCAGGAGTGAAATTAGAAACCACTCCCTGCCTCTTATCAGAGTGTGTGTGGGAAGGGGAGGGAATACAATGGTTCACCCCCACCCGGGGTCCTCCCAGTTGCTGGAAGGCCACGCCCCCATTCCAAGCCTCAAACCACAACACTGTTATTGTCATAGAATGCTCTGGAGAATTACAGCCCCACGAAGGAAGAGCTGGGAACCAGGCTGCTTTGTTCAGTTTTTGCAGGTCTTGTTAGTGCTAGAGAAAAATATTTACACTAAGACAAGTTCACAGAAAGAAGAGTCCCTAGCTTATATCTGTCAACTCTATGCAGCATTCTTCAGAGAGAGATTAAAGTCTGCTGACTTGAGCTTCATGAATGATTACACTGTTTCAAAACACGCAAACAGACATCAAAGCAGAGTCATCAGGAGAAGGGAAGGTACCACCATCTGTAAGGAAGCCTCAAAGGCAATCAGATGGAACAAGATAACTAAAAAGAGATAAAGTTGGGTGGGGAATAACCAGCTACTCAGGAGTCTAAAAAATGAAATAGAATGAAATAAAATAGAAGCTCAATATGGTGCTTCAACATTAGGAGAGAATTTATTTTCACTACAGGACAGTATGTGATTCCCAGATTACTTATTTCACACACAGACATAAAGTTAGAACATTTCTCCCTTTTTTCCCCCCTATTGCTCCTCAGTTAGATTTGTAGAATCAGAGGTTAATTTAAGTGGAAAGAGACCTTTGGGTACCACCTAGTCCGATCTATTACTTGTGGCATGGTCATTCAGATCAGATAAATCAGGGCCTTGTTGAGGGTACAACATCTCTAAGGATGGGTACTCTACAGCCCCTCTAGGCACCCATTTAGGTGTTCAGCCACCCTCACACTGAAAAAGGATTTCCTTACATCTTGTTGGAAAATCCAATGCCATGACTTGTGTCCACTGCTTCGTTTCCGATCATTATGCTTCATATTCAGGTATACACACAGTGTCACAGGAGAAACAACCAGTAGCATTTTAGATGAGGCAATGACACATCCAAACTGAATCTTTGCAGGACCTGGAGTTTGCCAATCCCATATTGTCACAGACAGAAATGAATGATAATTTTAGTCCTGAGCACAGATAATTAAAAGGACGGTGTGAAATTTCTAGAATAATTGTGTCTCTCCTTTGAACTCTGAGTCCTCTGTGACTGCCTGAAAATATCTTCAGTGGCTGCTTGGTACTTCAGCTACATGTATAGACTGGTGTAGAAGGAAAGCTCCTTATTACTAATCTTGGCAATGGCACTGCAAGGATTTCAGTAAGACTTTGAAGCTTTTGACTGAACAATGATACCAGTTTAAAAAGTATAATTTGATTACAGTATGGGAAAATGGCAAATGAAAGGAGATACGTGTACTTTTTTTGTAACTATTTCTCTACAACATATATGCTGACTGGCAATTTAGCTCTGATAAATATGTTTATTCAACAAACCACTGCAGCTTAAATAGCTCATTTTACAGACTCTGTGTGTGGAGTCATGTTGAATGTATATAAGTGGTTTTAATAAAATTACAGAAACATAAAATAAACTGCCAACACAAATGCAATTTCAGAGGAGCAGTTTATCTCCTGGCTTTGTATTTTTCCAACATGCAAAGCAAGGGAGATAAAGCTTGCTGATATTGATCTCCATGCCCAATCATAAAAAATTAAAAGTTATCTGTCAGTAAAAGAGAAAAGAATGTTTTCATTTTGCGTAGAGAGCTCTTGAGTGCTTGCGTGAATGCAATTTACAGCATTAATAAAATCCGCTTGCAAATATTATTTTATTTTTATTGTTTCTTTTTCTTCTCTGATTTAATAAAATACTCTGTAGTACTTATTTGCCTTGCCTGCCCTTAAATGTGTTAAAAAAAAAAAATTAACTACAATTTTGCATGCCTATATCACTGAGTCCAGTTCACCAATACTCCAACTCTTTTTCGGCTATAGCAAAATGGACTCAGTGGAAGTTTCTCCTTTGCTTCAGTGTCCTTTGAAAGAGCAAGAGGGGAAATAACTCTCTATAAGCATGGTGAGTGGGACCTGGCAGCTGTCTGAGCAGAGATACTGAGTTGGGTAACAGGTTTTACTTTTTTTTTTTTTTTAACAGTTAAGAAATGCCTGTTTCAATGCAAAGACCGCCTTGCATACTGTGCAGAAGACAACTGTCTAGAAGGTGATGTTGTTTTTCAAGGAAAACAGAAACAGAAATGCCTTAACCTTTACAAGGTTAATCCTTGCATTTTATGTTGTATTAGAGATCCATGCTAGTGAACAGTGAAACCACTGACACAGAAGTTTGAACTGTCTACTGACTGTAAAATCACCTTTTCCAGGAGGGCAGGAAGTCTTCAGATGCGTTCTGGGAAGGTCCAAAAGAAGCCATTGGTTCATATAGCATGCATAAACCCATCACTTATATGATACATACAGGCGGATGAAGAAAGGACATAACCATTTTGTTAAAGAAAGCATTGTGATACACATTGGCAGATGTGTAAGCACAACTTAAACTCTCAACCTAAAGTTGAGAGGCATCCCTGCACATGGCAGGGAGATGGGATTAGAAGATGTCTAGGGTCTCTTCCAATCTAAGCCATTCTATCATTCTATGATAACTTACATTGGGTAGCAGGAAAAAAAAAAAAAAAATCAGAGCTCTCTGGGAAACTGCCATCCCTCAAAAGCCTACTTTTGCCTCAAAAGCCTACTTTTGCCCCAAAAGCCTACCTTCCCTTTCAGTGCCACTCAGCAGTAGTACAGATTACCCCCACTTTGAGGTTAATTTGAAGAGAAAAGCTTTCTGAGTTGCTCTGCTTCTTCTTTGCTTCCCATCCTGCCTTTACATGTCCAGTGTGCAATCTGCTGTGTATGTTGTTATCCCCCCGTTCCCAGTAAAATACAAACTCCAAGGTAGCCGAAGAAGTCAATGCTCTGGCAGATGCTGTCATGAATATCTAATAAGAATCAGCTGTCTACTTGGTGCGGTAATGTGCTGCCTCCAGAAATTTAACAGTAACAGCAATACTCCCTGCCCCCATAAATCCAGAAGCTGTTCTTAATCCTTGTTGGTGATGTTTTATTTCAGACAGGTGATTTAAAATTTCTTTTAGTCACCAGAGCACTGCCATCTAGTGCTAAGGTCTAGAAAAGCAAGGAAAGTTTTGTAACTTTTCACACATCTGGAGGAGTGATGGCCACATCACATAAAAGTAATTCAGAGCCTCAGTTGTAGCTGGAAGTTGAAAATTGCTGATATAATTTGGTAGCAGTAGAGATTGGAAGGCTTTGAGAAGAAGAAAAGCATGTGCAGCATGGGCCTGCAGGCTGGATGAGAATGAATATCAGAGGATGGTACAGCTACATTTCTGCTCTTAGCACACCACAAAACCATCAGACAATTACAACTGCAGCCCAGGGAACAGACCTTGCAACCAGATGTTGGGGAGCTTGTTTGTGGGTGGACACAGTGATGTGTTTTAATGAGCATTTAAAATTGCCTGAGATTCCTTAGGCTGTTCTAGGAGAGGGATGGTATCACGGTGTTCGTTAACGAGTGACCAGCTGGCTGAGCTGAGCTGTCCCACCAGCCTGCTTTCTTAGCCTGCTGCAGATGCAAAGCAAGCTTACTGCTAAGCACCTGGGCCTGCCCTTAGGCAGGCTTTGTGGCTTAGTCATCAAGTAGTAACTCCTCCAAGCAGAGTAAATTCCTCCCTCTAATTTCACCTTTCCAGACTCTCAAGATTATTTTATTTTTGTCAAGTTCAATTAAACCTAACTGGGCTAAATATTATGAATTTTGTAAAATGGCTGTCAATATGTAGCAGAAATGGTGTAGAAATCAAGCTGATTACAGTTTTTCAGGTGATGGCATACAATGACCTTCAACTCCACAAGTAACTGAAAGTTGAACTCTGGTGTGACAGGGTCAAACAATCAGTTCACATAAACTGGCTGAGGAGTTCTTAATGTGCAATCTGATGAACTATGGGTACACGCTGTACAGTGAAAAAGAAAATAACAAGATGGCATACATTCCATATTATTTCATTTAAGTCATAGGCCTAAGAATCTTTTCCTTACTTTCTTTTCATGTACATAATCATTTATACTACTTTTTTTTTTCTTTGTTATCCATTTTACAGTGTAAATGATGGCTTACCTGCTGGTTTTCATTAAAAGTTCTATTAAAGCAAAAAGGCTATCATATGATAAAGTAGATATCTATTACTGCTTTACAAATTTTTCACCAAAGTCATATTACAGCTGTACACATATAAAGCACTACACAGCTCAAGATGAAGATCTGCAGATCCACAGCCTGGCATCTTGGTTGGCAATTCCAGCTAAGCTGATTTGTTTCTGACTGTTTGTGACAGTACCATCCATACTCTGCAGCCATGTTATTTGCAAGAGGTCTAATATGATTTGTCAGACATTCGCAACTACTTGGTAAAGTCCCAGGAAACCTCTGCAAACAGTTCTAAGTCAGCATTCAGACTCAATGAGCAGGGGCTGGATGGAGGTTTGCAATTGCCCGAGCTGTCAGATCCTTGGTGTCTTTTTTCTTGTTTTTCTGAAGGACCAAACACAGAGCAGTGCTGGCTGGCTGGCAGCAGCACTTGTATATTACATACTTGTATTTAATGGGCACTAGCTTGTCACAGGCATGGGGAAGCCCATTATGGTAAAACAACATATTCAGAACTGTTAAGAACTTGAAAGAAAATACACGCGGTATAGTTTAAAACTACTAAAACACCAGCTTTCTGTTGTGTTTAAGGCCATTACCCTGGTCAGCTGTATGATGTACATGAACACAGAGCCACCTTGCGATGGGGAAGGGAGCACAATTCATTCTTTCCACAGGAATTAAATATTGCTTAGAGGCTTAGCTTATTTAATGGTCTTTCTTTGGCTGGAAGAAACTCTTTCTCTTTCTGAAACTCTTGTAAGACTGTAGTAATAGGTGCTGCCCTGATAACAAGAGGCCAGCAGAGTATCTAACACATTGCAGCATCACTGTGTTTAGCCAGATAAAAGTCACTATCATGATGCTCCTACACCTTTGTGACAGTAATCTCCTACAGCAACTTCTGGATCACTGGCAAATGTTCAATGCTGTTTGTCAGCCACAAGACATTCCACTCACAAACATAAAGTAAAATTTGGGTCACTAATTTCTGCTTCCACCATAGCACTGCAGTTAGCCAGCTTTCCTTGATCATGTACCTGGCTTATATCTTCAAAATGCTGTAAAGGTATGGCAACAGTCCTCTGGAGGTGGCTTCATGGATTACATGTTTGGCGTGGTTATGATTTAGCAGCAATTAAAAATTTATTAATAGTCTGAGGTAACTCAAAAGGTTGAATTTTAGCAGTACTCAATGACTGACCAATTTAAAGATTAACAAGGGAGCCAGTAGAACACCTTATAATCAGTGAATTAAATAGGGGATGAAAAATCATCACCAAAAATATCCAAAAGGCACCCAGCCAGCCGAAGCTGGAATTTGGGTGGTTTATTTCTTGAAAGCCATGGCAAATCAATCCTTATTTCCTCTTGAGAGTGTGCTTATCCTGAGTCTCTATGACTTGATATCATATCTGGTTAGGCTTCATGTATTTTCTCTTATACCCCATTGCTATCTTGAAAGGTCTGCCAGCTTGGAGCAGTGTTAATGCAGTTCTGCTGGTAATTGTGGGCAAACAGGAAAACACTGCAGTGCCAAACTAATCTACTATTTTCCTCACCCCATCTTCTTACAAAGCTTAAGTGCTTGAATGCACTCATAGTGTATCTGCCTATTGGGGCTTATTTAAGGACCAGCAAGATCGCACCTTTTACCCTGTTTGGTTAGCTCACACTCTCACACCCCCTCCACCCCCCCACTCCCCTCAGATACTCACACACCCACAACTCTCTGCTGCCAGCCAGCATTCACAACTTAAGCTTTTGTTGTTGCTGTAATTGTTTTGTTTGCCATGATTGTTTTTTGTTTACATCACCGTGGGGATTGTTTGCATCAGAATAAACTCTAGAAATACCACTCACATTAGGGTAGGTAGTCTTAATGGTAAGTCCTGTTCTTTCACCCCAAAAGCTCGGGATGCAAATATGTATGCCAGAGGACTGGGAGAAAGGAGGAGCTGAGGCAGAGACTTTCATGGACATGTTTGAACTCACATACAAAATCTGTGTTTAACAGGAAATCAAAGTTGTTCTGTTTCCAACAACTGATTTACCTACAAGCAGCTTATGGGCTGTGTTCCTACATGTGCATTGAAGCTCATATTAAGTATGAATGTGCTTCTAAATAAGATTAGACATGTAACCATTGCTACCACGACATACATTCAGACATTTGCCTTTCAAATTGTTTCTGCTCTTTATCTCACTGTCAGGTAAAGAAGCATCATAATTTAAAAGATGATTACAGTCAAAATTCACCAGTTCAGCACATTGCAATAGCCTCTTAGAAAAATAATGTGAAATGAACAACTTAGGATGTTCCCCAAATTCAACCATTCCCCATCATCAGCAACAGTCACGCTTGAGTTGTGGTAGTTTAAAAAGACTTTGGAGAGTGTGATTGTGTGGACTGTGCAGGGAAGTAACATAATCTTATAGATAAAATACTAAAGAGGTTCTTAATCCCCTGTATTGCTAGCTTCTTGAGTAACTTCAGGAAAGTAATTTATTCTAGAAGTTCCTCATATTTTCAGTATATGCCATTGGAAAAATACAAACATTGATATAAAAGCTTCTTTTCTAAAAGCAGCAATACACACACACAAAATATGTGTGTAAAGGCATTTAAAGTTACATGTTTCTGATTTGGAGAGTACTGGTCACAGCTTTGGTCTAGCGACTCCCAAGGCTGCTATATTTGGATGGGATTATTTCTTTTAAGAGAAGCCCATGGTGTCTAAAACAGCATTTTTAAGTCTTACCAGGTCTATTTAACTCACTCTCAGTTCACAGATCCCTTCTTACCTGTCCCAGTAGGACCTGAGTTCCCCAGATCGAGGCTGAATCCAAACATATGTCTTCTAGCACATTAAAAACTTACTTTCAGAGCCACTCTTGAGTAATACAATTCACTTCTCTGGCAAGTGACAGCAAACCAAGGTAACACACCAACTCTGTGAAAAGGATCTTTAAGAGACACGTTCAATCTTTACTATGAAGTAAAAATGAGATAAAGTACGCAAAATGTGCCTTTTCGTCTGTGTGCCACATTTTCCTCCCCTTCCCACACAGTTTTCTTTCCAACAGACAGATATCTTATGCAAAACAAACACCATATTTTAATCCTAGAGACCTCTGCCTTGATCTAAGCATGTGTCTGAGGGATGTGTGGGTCCAGCGTGCCAATCACACTGGAGTGACAGAAGCACTGCTCATCTGTCAGACCACGGGGTGTGGAGAAAAATAGCACCAGTGTATTTCCACACAGAATCATGGTTATAGTGTTTTCTACAAAAACTGTACTTGTAGTGAGAAGGGACAGTTGTCTGCCCTGATTGCTCAGCTCTAGGATGCATCCCAGCATCCAAAGCACCCCATCACTCCATCACATTTAACATGATTATTTAATAATTGTACTGATGTGGAGAATTCATATCCTGAATAGAGAGGGCAAATTCAGTCTGAGGAGAGGATCTGAATATTCGGTTCCAGTTATTCCCCTGTTTAAAACATGTTCTTTACAAAAAGAGCTACACTTTACAAGCTTCTTTCACAGATCCTGGGATCTATTTTACAGAAGAGGCAGCTGAGCACAAAAGACTTTAATTCAGAGAGGTCTTATCAGTTCAGATCTTCAACTTCTTTCTCAGATGTACATTTTTGGTTGTTTGGATTTTTTTTTTCTTTTTCCCGAAGTAGGCAGAAAATAAGTCATTCTATTTCATTTACAGATTGTTGTTCTCCATTTCCTTGTCAAAATTTTTAGGATACAATAGCAACAAGGAATAATTGGATTACTAAAAACACTCACATACTTTCCATTGAATTGTAAATATCAATTACCCTTAAGACCTAATTTGACTGCAGCATTTCTCTAGCATTTGGATGGGAAATCTAGGTTTACAAACCTATTCATCTGAAACTGTTTTTACAGATCACTGCTCACTTATGAACTGCAGAGAAGTACAAGTACCAGTAAAATTTATGGAATTTATATTTGTTGTTTTTTATTCTTTTTACCTGACCTAAATTAACCTGTTTTATGCCAGACAGCACTCCCTGAACAGCAAGCCATCAATTAATAACTTGTGTAGAACTAGAAGATACAGCTTACAGATGAGATTATGAAAATGTCAGGAAAATATTAGTTGCAGCATGTGTCCCCATTTCTTAAATGAATGGCAGGTATGGGAATGCACAGGGAATACTTATCCTGTTTTAAAGAAATTCTGTGTTCCACAGCTTTCATGGATTTACCTGTTCCTTAGTACAGTTTTCTTTTTACAAATAAATTATGCTGTGGGGCAATCCTTCCCTCTCCCTGAAGTTATATGTTGCCATAGCTACATCCAAATTCCATAAAAAGCAGTTTTCACCCATCAATCATACATATAAAAGGACTAATGAACAAAGCAGCGTTTATTTCTTAGCCTGTAGATCTTAACTAAGGAAGGAATCACTGAACATCATTACTAACTTATGGGGACCCTACAGCTTCTTGTTGTAAAAGATAAGAATGTCTACATTGCCTGCATAATAATAAAAAAGAGAAAACAAAAGATTTTAAAATATCATGTTACATTATTTTATATAGTATTAGTTATAATAATTGTCAATATAAGACGAAAAAGGCTTCTATATTTCCTTTTTTTCTCCACATTTTAAAAAGACTTTAACTAGAAACAACATTTTAAAAACCACATATTTATAGTGACCTTTGGACTACTTGATTGAAGAGTTAAAACTAAACTTACCAAAATGGCATAGACTCTACTATACAGGAGGACATGAAATCTAGTTTCCTTGTAATAAACTATATAAGGTATTTTCTGCATGGATTCAGAGGCTTTTATCCTGTAAAAATTATTTGAATGACAATAAGTGGAACAACTGAAGTTTCTATTATGTCCCATCATTTTAGCACACAATTAAAATAGATCTGGGTTTGAAGAAATTATAATGTTTCCTAATGTAACAGACGATCCACCAAAACTAAATAGGGAGTGATGGAGGAGCTGAAGATGATAGTAAATGCTTGAAATCTGTGGTGCTTAGTTGTGTTAAATCAAGCAGCTCACCCATACTTTTAAGAGAGCTAAATACCAATTTGTTGTTTCATAGCTGTAGATACACATCAGTGTGCGGTTGTGTGATTGTACTCTGCACCACCACAGACTTGCTCTAGTAAATTTATAAGTCATTACAATAGAAGAGGAAAAAGATAAGAAATGCCTGTTTAAAACTCCTAGACTAGCCTCATGTGGCTAAAAATAATCACTTCTACTGATGCAACTTAGTGACAAAGGCACAAAGGAAATCATGAGCCCCAGGTCACCTAGTCCCTAAGAAATCCCAGAAGTAAAGAAGTGAAAGAGCAGACTTGGGTGGAGACTGTTGTGGTGCAGTGGAACAAAGGGAAAATAAGTGGAAAAATGCCATGGGCAGGCTTGAAGCAGAGTTTTGCATGAATTGTATTTGAAAAGCATTTCTATGAAAAAGACTGTTAAGGCATGAAGTGGAAGTTTTCAGCTGTAATAATGACTGCCTAGGCCATTTCACTCTATTTTAAATGTGCTTGAGGTGAGAAATTGCTTTAGTGCAAGATAAAAAGTTCCCTTCAGGACCTGTGGAGCAAAGGTCAGAGCCTAAGAAAAAGAAACTAGTCAAGGCATTGTTGTAACCTCAAAGCACTGTTCACATTTTCCCCCTTATCATCCCACCAGCACATCAACATCTGTTGCTCTTGGCAGCTCTGTGTAGAGCTTAGATGAGTCCTTAGTGGAACAAACCAAACTTTTCCTCATCAACTGTTCTGGAAAGGTTAGTTTGCAAGAAAAAAAAAGAAGGCAAAAATGATTTCAGGAACTATATCCAGTTTGAGCCTTCTTTAAAATGTTGAGAAGTTTGATTTGGAAACTGTGATGGAGATAGCACAGGGAAGTTAATAGGCAACTGCTGAACACATTTTGATTGTATCAAGACTGAAAAATTTGAACACAGAGCAAACCAGGGAGGGAGAATAGAAGAGAGAGCATGTATCTTTGATCATAATTGATTTTTTTTTTGAAAGCTAGAGGGTGTGTGCATTGTGTTCAGGGATACAGGGCCAGATCCAAGAGCCTGACAGAGCTCTATCCTGCCAGGCTTGGCCCGCAGCAAGACTGGGCATGCATTACCCATGGGCACATGCACACAAACACACACATACAGCACACGGATGCACAGCCAGCCATATGGATCAGCACAGGTAAACAGAGAGCAGTCACACTAATCCAGATAGTTCCAGTACCCTCATCTTTCTCCCATCTGTGGGTGAGCAGGATGGACACTTACTAATGGGAAGTATGTATTTGTATGTATAGATAAAAGGTGAATACCCCCAGCAGCTGGACTCAGACACTCTATTTCTCCAGTAAGTGCCCCTCAGTCTCAGTTTTGATGGGCTTCATGTCTGAACCTACAGCTAAAATAAGTGATTCTTTTTTTTTTTTTTTTTTCCTCCCAAAAAGAAGCACAGGCAACAGTCTTGGAGAGAAGCAGTAGAAACTACGAAGTTTCTGTTATTGCTGAATAACTCTGTTTTGATTAAACCTTTAGGTTTGTTTGCAGAATTAGCCATGTGCTCTGCAGTGATTTGGGATGGGGTTTTGAAGTGAATAAGGTGGCATGGATTGCAAAAGATAGTTGTCCAGGAGGCTATCACAATATTTTGTGCATCAAGTGTTGCTCCAAAGCTAGCTCACAACCATAACTGCTGATAGCAAGTCAATCAAAGCTCTGTGTGATAAAAACTGGAAGTTCCAGCCTGTTTCTGGACAGAAATATACTTCAGCAGTTGTTCAGCACAAGCACCCCTCCCCAGCACCTGCATGGTTCACAGACTGTGATCAGCTTCTTGTTCCTGCAGATGGAGGAGTCTCTATGTGTACGCACAAGCATTGCAAAGAAGCAGCCGTGCAATAAATGACTGTGGAGCTGTCCTGGATGTCATTACTGTGCCTCTCCCCAGCACATTCACAGTTGTAAAAGCAGAAAATTCAGCACAGCAAAAGCAGCAGCACAAGTGTACTATTTCCTAAGCACTGAAAAGGTAATTACACCCTGGTAGATGAACCATCAATTGGAATTGGCTGTTGCTGTGTTTGTGGAAGAGAACAAGGATGACATTCTAAGAAAATGAAACATTGGGAAAGAGATGTCACTGTACTGAGGGAGGGGATAAAGCAAATATTTAATCCCTTGTTTGTTCAAGTATTTGAATAAACAGTTATCAGAAATTAATTCCTGAATTTCAAGATTAAACCACAAAAGCCACCTGTCACCATGGCACAATAGGTGTAGGCATTTTCATGGGTTTTTTTTTAGCTGAAGAAGATTTGCATTGGCATTTTGGTTGGTTTCTTAACATCTTGTTCATCTTATCCTTCACTTTGCTGAATTTCTCTGAAAACAGGAAGTATTGCAGTCCTGAACATACAAACTTTTGCATATGTCTCTTTACCAATAGTGTCTCACTTCTAGACAGCTACCAAAACAGCTGAGGAAAACCTGTCCTATGCACATTTACATGAAAGATCCTTTGGGAATATTTTTTCAATTTGTCATATTTTAGAATAACCCTAAAACAGATGTCACTTAGCAGTAGCTAATTCAAATAGCAGGTAGCTACCAGGGGGAATAATTCTTTGAATTAGTCATTATTAGCCATTCAACACAGAGAAAGATAAATTGAGACTTGTTTCATCAGCCACCTGTTCAGGTAAGCTTTGAGAAAAAAATAATTGTATTATCATGAAAGGTCATGGACATGGTTATTGACAGTATTTTAAATAAGTCACCAAGTCATCATAATACAGATATTTACAGCAAGTAGAAGTCTCCTTCTTCTTCTGATGTAGTGTATTAGGTAACAGCACCTTTAAACTGCTTACCACACCTGCTTTTGTAACTGCAGCCACTTTATTAAAAAGTTATGTGTCCCAAGTAAACTGGGGAGTGTTACACAATGGAGGAGTTTACATGAGTTTCTGTGCAATTAGGCAATTTGAAAAGCAAGCAAAATTATCAAAATGCTGTTATAGGATGTTAGGAGCATTGCTAACTGCTCCAGCCACAGCCTCCCCCCTGCCTAAGTACTGGTGCACAACCCAGTGCCCCAGGGTCCTGCTGCCTCTGCCCAGACAGCAGGACATTGCTGCCACTTTCATGGCTGCAGGTTCAAACGGCAATGAATCTGTGCAGCAACTTGCCAGCTGGTTCAGCTCTATGCTTGTTGCTTGCAGACAGCACTCACAGACCCATCTGGGCTGGTCCAGCTTGGTGTTCATTAGCAGGCACACGCACATCCCCCGTGCATGCTAGGGCTGAGGAAGATACAGATGGTCACGCCAGCACAAGGGCTGTGACTTGTTGTCCACTCCAGCCACCAGTGCTGAGTCCCTCACTTGCCTCAATCATGCTGGTACTCCCCAGTAACTAGTTTTCAGGACACACAGCTTTCCCACCCTGTGGCTGGAGGTTAAAGTTCCCCACTTGCTCCAGTAGATGACACTGAGACCCCACTCGCTGCTGTAGCTGACACCACAGTTCAGGACACTCATATGTCAGGAGTCTGACTCCAGGAGCTGGCACCCTATCCCTTCACACAAAGAGGTGTCACTAATAGCTGGTACTTGGCCCTGGCAGTACACACAAACAGCAAGTCAAGAAAAGATTTAATACAGAGACATAAGAAGATGGGACAGGCTGTGGTGGTCAGGTGTAGAGTTTACCAGACCCATTTACTAACCAGCCTCATTTTCCACAAACAAGGCACTTTTATACCTTTTCTGCCTACCCCTGCTTTGTTCCTAGTTCTTCCCCTTTGTCTGCATATCCCTCATGGGTTTGTACAGCATTTGTTTTACAGCTTTGCAAAGTTCAGGCTGAACTTCCTGGAAGTGGTATCTACAGTTTCTTGACAGCCCATCAACTGTTGTGAGCAGTGAGGTTTGTTTCTTGTCATTTTCTCCATGTTTGTTTTCTCAGGTCTACATCTTACATATTTTGTCTCTGGCTTACTCATTATTACCCCTTATTGCATTTGAAAAGGTCCTTGTCCAGATACACTTAAAGGAGCAGACACTCTCCTCCCACGTAACTTCACAGATTCATCCTTGAATGAGGAAAAATACAGATGTACTGTTTTAAGGAATTTAATTTTTCCAGTGAAAAAAAAAAGAAGGAGGAAGGCAGGCAGAAAGAGAAAGAAAGAAAGAAAGAAA
>NW_008619035.1:0-7830 GCF_000691845.1 Merops nubicus | reverse complement strand
CGGTGCCCTGCCGCAGGATGCCCTTCCACATAGCTTGGTAGATGCTCATCTTCTCCATCTTCTGGGGGTCAGTCTTGGAGGGCACCATCACACCGGCAATGCTTCCAGTTCCCTCCAGGTACCTCCTCACACTATCCATTTGTGCTATGTCTTGTGCCGTCTCTTTTCCTTCATGGAGTTTTTCCATTGTTTCTTCTGTGATTATCTGTGCACTGAGAAGTTCTGATGCTGTTATTTGTTGTCTGATTCCCTGGAACCAGATGTCAGTTCTGTCCTCTTCTTTTTCCTCAATGATCTTTAGTATTGTCTGTATGATTCCCTGTATAATATGATTGGATTCCTCCTTATATTTTTTCACCAGTTCTTTTCTTTTCTCTTCTGTGATGTACTCTGAGCAGAGAAGTTCCCACAGGGACAACACTTGTCCTTTGTATTTTCCAACAGGCACTTGTACCTTTGTAGATAACAGGGCTTTTTTTGTTTGCTCATCGATGTAGAAGTAGTCATCTTCTTTTTCCATCACCTGCAGCAGATACAAGCCAGTATCTCTGTCTTTGGAGCATCTCTGCAGGAGCTGACTGTAACTGATCTTCTCATGCGTGTTTGGATCTGTAAAACCTTTGCTGCCATGGTCTGGGTCGGAAAGCAGGAGGAACGTGTCATCATCCAGGCAGCCGCGCCGGTAGGCCACCTCCACGGGCAGGCGGTGGCTGTGCACGGGGTCGATGATGCCGCCGGTGGCGAACTGGGCCTCGAGCAGGCGGATGCCGTGCTCCTTGACCATTATCTTCTGCCTTATGGCCTGGAAGAGGGAGATTTTCTTTCCTGTGTGAGGATCCGTGTATCCCGTCACAGCTTTCTCTGCCGTCAGGAGCTTCTCACGCAGCTCGCTGCCCACCAGCCCTGAGGAGATGGCCTCTTCCACAGAGAGCCTCTGATTTTCCAGTGGGTCAATGAGGAACCCAGTGGCAGCCTGTGCCTCCAGCAGCCCCTCCGCACATTGCTCTGTGAGGAGGCCCTTCTTCAGGGCCTGGTATATGCTCATCTTCTCTTTCCTTTTTGGGAGCAGAACCCCAGCAATGCATCCAGTGCCATCCAAGTACCTCTGGACAGTGTCTCTCTTCGTGAGGCTGGCGAGCGTGAGGCTTCCATCCTGCAGCTGGTCCAGAGTTTTCTTGTCGATGATCTCAGAGTTAAACAATTCTGATATCGACACATCCTCCCGGAGTCCTTTCACCTTGAGGGCTTCTGCTCTTTGTTCCGTGTCCTCAATGATCTTGTAGATGAGGGCTATAAGGTCCTCCAGTGTTAGGGTTTTGCACTTGTACTGCATCACTAGTTCTTTCCTTTTCTGCTCAGAGAAGTAATGAGAGCAGAGAACTTCCCAGATGGAAACTGTTTGGTCCTTAAACTTCCCAATTTTCACTTTCAGGGGCTTTGAGCGCAAAACCTGTTTGGTAGACTCATCGATGTAGAAGTACCGTCCTCCTTCCTGTACAACCTGTAGCATGTACAACCCTGTCTCTGAATCTTGGACGCACCTCTCCAGAAGCTGCATGTAGGTGAGGTTCTCGTGGGTGTTGGGGTCGAAGAAGCCCTTGGTGTCGTCAGAGGGGTCGGAGAGGCTCTGGTTCATCTCCTGGTTGAAGTAGCCACGCTGGTAGGACACCCCCACAGGGATGCGGTGGCTGGGCACGGGGGCGATGATGCCGCCGGTGGCGATCTGGGCCTCGAGCAGGCGGATGCCGTGGCTCTTCACAATCAGCCCCTGGTTCATAGCCTCAAAGAGGGACATCGGGGCTTTGGTGTAGGGATCGGTGTAGCCCGTCACGGCCTTCTCAGCACAGAGCAGCTTCTCAAAAATCTCCCTTCCGATTAGACCTGCAGTTAACGCTTCCTCCACCGAAAACTTCTGGTTTTTCACCGGGTCGATGATGTAGCCGGTGGCTGCCTGTGCCTCCAGCAGCACCAGAGCTGTCCCTGGCCTCAGGATGCCCTTCCTCATGGCCTGGTAGATGCTCATCTTCTCATAGCTTGGCTGTATGAGGACCCCTGCTATGAAATTGCTGCCTTCCAGGTACCTGCGGACTGAGTCCATTTCAGTGACTTCTTGGACTGTTTTCTTACCCTGGTTGAGCTCGTCGAGGGTTTTCTTGTCTATCAGCTGGGACTGGAAGAGGTCACTGGCGGACACTCTTTTCCGCAGGCCCTTGAACGCAAACTTCTTGCCTTGTGCCTCAGTCTCTCTGATGATTGTGGTGACAATTGTTACGATTTCTTGCAGCACTTCAGTATTCTCACCTTTGTATTTTTGCACTATCTCTCTTCTCTTGCTGTCTGAGAGGTATTCAGAGTTGAGAAGGTCCCAGACTGACACCGTCTGTCCTTTGAACCTCCCTATGTTGACGCATACGGTCACAGATTTCAGCACCTCCATGGTTTGTTCATCCACACAGAACATGGCATCTTCTGACAGAGGAAGGAGCCAGAGGCCTGACTCAGCCTCATGGATGCACCTGTCCTTCAGCTGCTGGTAGGTCACGTTCTCCTTCGTGTTTGGATCCAGAAAGACTTTGGTGCTGTCGTTCAGCTGAGAGAGGGTTTGGCTGAGGTCCTCGTCGTAGAAGCCGTATTTGCAGGCAGCCTGGACTGGAAGGTGATGGTGGTGAACGGGGAAAATGATCCCTCCTGTGGCCAGCTGGGCCTCCAGCAAGGGAATAGCATCTCCCAGGGGAATCAGCTCTTTCCTGAGTGCCTGGCACAGCGAGATGGAGCTCCCTGTGTAGGGGTCCGTGTAGCCAGTCACCGCCCTCTCAGCTAGAAGGAGTTTCTCAGTGAGCTCCTCACCAACAACAGCCGCTTTCACGGCGTCCCTCACGCTGAGCCTCTGGTTTGTGGTTGGGTCCATTAGATGTCCTGTAGCCACCTGAGCTTCCAGCAGCCTCAGAGCAGCCCCAGGGAGGAGGAGGTTGTTTTTCATGGCATCGTAAAAGCTCATCTTCTTTTTGGATGCCTCTATGAACACCCCGGCAATGCTGCCTGTGCCCTGCAAGTACCTTTTCACACTCTCCATCGCAGCCACTTCCTCAGGAGTCCTTATGCCCTGGGCCAGTTCTTCAAAGGTCTTTTGAGTGATGATTCCAGTGTCCAGCAGCCAGACGGCGGGAACGCCGCCCCGCAGGCCTTCCAGGGTGATCTGGGAGCCGGCTTTCATTTCCATCTCCCCAACCAGCCTGAGCACAAGAGCGACCAGCTGCTGCAGCGACGCTTCCTCAGAGCGGAACTTCTCCATGAAGTCACTCCTCTGCTCCTCGGTGAAGTACCCAGAGTGGATGAGCTCCCAGAGGGAGACCCCTCTCTCCTTCACCATCGTTTCCTTGAAAATCTGTTGGATCTGTTGGTCGGTGTAGGCAGGAGCAGCTGTTTGTGCCAGAGGCAGCAGGTGGAAGCCGGAGGCCTCGTCCTTCTGGCAGCGTTTGATGAGCTCAGCGTAGGTCACCGTCTCTTTGCTGTCCGGGACGCAGAAGGCTCTGGTGTTGTCACTGGGCGTAGAAAGGGCCTTGCTTGTACCCTCATCCAGGCACCCTCGCTTCTGTGCAGATTCTACGGGGATGTGGTGGCCACATGTCGGGTCGATGATGCCTCCTGTAGCCATCTGCACCTCCATCAACTGCATGGCCTGCTTGTCTGTGATCAGTCCCTTCTTCATCGCCTGGAAGAGGGGGATCTTCTTGCCTGTGAAAGGGTCCTTATAGCCTGTGACAGCCCCTTCTGCATGCTGCAGCTTCTCGTGGACTTCTGGCCCAATGATGCCCTCCCTGACGGCGTCATCCACACAGAGTTTCTGGTTATTCACTGGGTCAATGATGAAGCCAGTGGCAGCCTGGGCCTCTAGCAGCGGGAGGGCTACTCCTGGTACCACTATGTTTTGCTTCATGGCCTCATAAATGCTTATCCTCTGGTTTGATGGCTGGAGGACGATCCCCCCGATGCTGCCAGAGCCGTAGAGGTATTTCCTGACGGAGTCCATGCGCAGGACTTCCTCCGGCATGACGGATCCCTCCAGCACCTTCTCAAACAGGGCCTTGTCGATGACCCCGGTTTCCATCAGGTGGTAAGCGCTGACACTGCCTCTCATGGCCGGGAACTTGATGGGAGCCCATTTCTTCATCTCCTCCTCCAGCATGACCCGAATGTGCTCCAGGCTGAGCTTCCTCAGCTGGTAGTGGTTGAATATCTCCCGGCGCCTCCCCTCACTGAAGTACTCGGAGTGCAGCAGGTCCCACACCGAGACCTTCTGCCCTCGGAGCCGCCCAAACCTGACGGGCAGCCAGGAGCTCCTGAACACCCGTCTGGTGGCATCGTCGACGAACTGGCGCTTCCTGCTGTTCAGGGGCAGGAGGCAGAGCCCGGTGGACGTCTCCGTGATGCACTTCTCCTTCAGCTGCAGGTAGGTGAGGTTCTCATGGGTGTTGGGGTCGAAGAAGCCCTTGGTGTCATCGGTGGGATCAGAAAGGATTAAGTTCATCTTCTTGTCAAAGTAGCCGCGCTTGTAGGCCACCTCCACAGGGATGCGGTGGCTGTGCACGGGGTCGATGATGACGCCGGTGGCGATCTGGGCCTCGAGCAGGCGGATGCCGTGCTCCTCGACGATGAGCTCCTTCTTCATGGCCTGGAAGAGGGAGATCTTGTCACCCGTGTAAGGGTCTCTGTAGCCAGTGACTGATTTCTCTGCAGCCAGTAGCTTGTCGTAAACATCGGGGCCAATGACATTGGCTCTTAGAGCTTCATCCACAGAATACCTTTTATTGGCAGTGGGGTCAATGATGAACCCAGTGGCAGCCTGTGCCTCCAGGAGGATCAGTGACGTTCCTGGCCTCAAAAGCCCTTTCCGCTTTGCCTGGTAGATGCTGATCTTCTCCTGGGAGTCAGGAAGCAGCAGCCCACCAATGCTACCTGTCCCTTGCAGGTACTTCTTGACGGTGTCCATGCCCACAACTTCTTTGGCTGATGTTTCTCCCTCCTTCAGTTTCTTAAACAAATCTTTGTTGATGATTTCAGAGCTGAGGAGCTGGTCAGCTGTCACCCGGTCCCTCAGCCCTTCAAAGGTGACGTTAGCGGTGGAAGCCATCTCCTCAATGGTGGCACTGACGGCCTTGCCCAGTTCTTGTGCAGAGAGCGTTCCTGCCAGATACTGCTGAGCCAGGGCGGCTCTCTGCTCACTCTGGATGAGGTCTGAGAAGAGGAGTTTCCAGACAGACTCTGGCTTTCCCTTGAATTTGCCCAAAGCAACGGGGACCCAAGTGTTCTCCAGGGCTGTTTGAGTCCTGTGATCAAAGAAGAGGTGGGTTCCCTCGGACCCTTCTCTGCTGTCTCCACCCAGCGACAGCAGGAGGAGCCCCGTGCTGGGGTCGGTGACACAGCGCTTGAGCAGCTCTGCGTAGGTCAGCTTCTCCTTGGAACTGGGGTCAAAGAACCCCTTCATGTCATCAGTGGGGCTGGAGAGGAGCTGTCTTGTGGCCTCGTCCAGGTACCCCCACTTGCAAGCTGTCTCTGTGGGGACACGGAGGTGCCTGCCCGGGGCAATCACACCCCCTGTGGCCACCTGAGCCTCCAGAAGGCAAATGCCATGGTCCTTGGGGATGAAGCCCTTCCTGATGGCTTGGAACAGAGAGAGCATTTCTCCAGTGCAAGGGTCCCTGTATCCAGTGATGGTCCTCTCAGCTGAAGACAGTTTCTCATGAAGCTCTGGGCCAATGAGACCCACCCTGATGGCCTCATCAACAGAGTAGCTCTTGTTCTTTATGGGGTCTGTCAGGCTGCCGGTGGAGGCCTGAACTTGCAGGAGCATCAGAGCAGCACCAGGCACGAGAAGATGCTCCCTCAGCGCCTGGTAGAGGCTCCTCCTCTCGCTGGAAGGCAGGACAACACCAGCCACGCTCCTCATCCCACGCAGGAACCGCTGAACGGAGTCATCCTCTGCTACCTCCTGGGCAGAAACCCTGCCCTCCTCCAGAGCTCTGAACGTGTCGGGGCTGATGATGCCAGAGTCCAGCAGATCCCTGCTGCTCACCCTCCCTCCCAGCCCTGGGAACGTGATTTGCAGGGGCAGGAGGAGGAAGCCTGAGGCCGGATCAACCACACACCTCTTCATGAGCTCGGCGTAAGTGACCTTCTCCATAGTACTGGGGTTGAGAAACCCTTTGCTGTCCTCATTGCTGGGGTCAGAGAGGAGCTGCCTCATCTCCTCATCCAAGTATCCCTTCTCACAGGCAAGGTCTGCTGGGAGCCGGCAGCCCGTGGCTGGGTCCACGATGCCGCCGGTTGCCATCTGGGCCTCCAGCAGCCGGGTGCCTTGTTCCCTCCCGACCAGGTCCTTCTGGATGGCCTGGTAGAGGCAGATCTTCTCTTCTGTGTAGGGGTCCACAAAGCCGGTAGCAGCTTTCTCTGCAGTGAGCAGCCTCTCCTTCAGCTCCAGCCCCACCAGCCCCAGCTGCACGGCTTCTGCCACAGAGACGTGCCTGCTCCTCACCGGGTCCGTGAGGGAGCCCATGGCAGCCTGGGCCTCCAGAAGGCAGAGGGCTGAATCCAGACTCAGGAGGTGCTCTCTGGTGGCATCATAAAAGCTCATGACCTTCTTTGAAGCCTCAACATAGACTCCGGCGATGCTGCCATTGGCCTCCAAGGGCTCACGAGAAGCATCCATCACCGTCACCTCCCCACCAGCTGCTTTCTTCTCTTTGCAAGGCCGCCCCTCCTGGCAGAGGTGGTTTGCTCCTGGCAGGTCCTCCTGGTGAGGGACGGGGTCAGTGTGGCCGTTGACGGCTGGCTTGCTCTCCATCCTTCTGCTGCACTCCCTTCACTGCTGTCAAGACTCTCTGGAGAGGAGAGAGAACAGGAAAGGTCAGTGAGAAATCACTTTTGTATGGTTGGCATGCTAATTACAGGGGGAAAAAGACGAAAAAAACCTTCACAGGCAGGAGGAACAGCCAAGGGCTGATAGTGGTCAGGGCACAGTGGCTGACCCTAAACTCAAAATGCTGAGCCAGACCCAAGCACCTCAGCTAGACTTGCTGTGGCACCAGGATGTCTCTGAGCAAGAGAGGCTGTAGCAGAGGCACTGATGGGACTCATGGATCCCCAAGCTCCAGCGAGGAATAAAATCCATACGAGCTGCCACAGCCATTTGGGCACCAGCCTGTGCAGGGCCAGTCTCTGCACAGAAACCTTGCAAAGGCTTTTTTCTGGGCAAAGCACCGGCCAAAAGCAGAAAGCCCCAGGCAGGACCACTCTGGTCCCTGGCACGCTCCCCATGGCAGCAACGGGCACTGGAGCCAACAGGCATCCAGAAGAAGTTGCAGAGGCTCTTTGCCGGGTGCCCACTGCGCTGAGATGGGGCATCTCCCCTCCTTGCATTGCTCAGAACTTGTGGGGAGGGGGACACCAGAAGGAGAGGCAGGAGAGTGCAGTAGATTGCACTGGTACAGAATCATCAAATCATAGAACCATCAAATTGCTTTGGTTGGAAGAGGCCTTTAAGCCCCAGGATTTGAGGTTTGGCCTCCCCAGTGCCCAGTGCAGGGGCACGATCCTGCCTTGCACCTGCTGGCCACACCAGTGCTGGCCCAAGCCAGGATGCCGGTGGCTGCTTTGGCCAGCTGGGCACACACTGGCTCTGGCATGTTTAAAAAGCTCCTGGGCACACGGGTACCAACCACAATGCTGCCATTTTACAGTCAAATTGCGGTGCCGGTGGCAGCAGGAGGCCAGTGCCGGGCTGTGCACGCCGGTGCCTGGCAGGTGCTGGTGGCTGAGCACGGGCTGTGCAGA
>NW_008619034.1:3231-12400 GCF_000691845.1 Merops nubicus | reverse complement strand
TGCCCTGGCAAGGACACAGTGGCCGGGACCTCCCGGGAGGGAGACTAATTTTAGGAGAGCTCCGGAGGGGCTATTTTGGACCCTTTGCTCTGTGTGAGTCACCTGCTATTTTTCAACCCCACTGGGGCTATTTCTGTGGCAGATATTTATGTGGGCTGGGACAATGCTGCTGCTGCTTGCCTGGGGGCTTGGAGTCCAAAGCCATGCTGGGGGCACAAACACCCTGGGCAGGGTGCAGGGAGGGTCCCCAAGCTGCCTGCTGGGGCTCCCAGCAGCTCCTGCGTGGTGGCAGTGATGTCCATTGCAGGGTGAACCAACCTGAAGCCTGGCCCTGACATCTTCTTAGGGCACTGCATGGTTTGGCTTAGAGGCTCTCTGTCATCTCCTTTGAGTTCTTCCCAAGAGAGACGCATGGGGAGAGGTTGGAAGTGGAAGTGGGCTGGGGTGGTGTTGTAGCTGGAAGCTATGGGCAGGGAGATGTCTCAGCCTGGGGGGTGCTCAGGGCTGAACATCCCATGGGCCACCCGCTCCCCACTCCACTGGGCTCCCCCTCCCCAAAATCTGCCGCTTCAGAGCCCGCCAGGCAAAAACCTGGCTGTTTCGGGGTTGTCAGAGCAACGGGATGCACCTTTCAGTTACCACGGCAACCTCAGCAAGAAGTTTTTAAAATTCAGGCAAGGTAATTTCTCCTTGCCGCTGCGATTTTGTTATCGCTCGGCTTGCTGTTCCCCAGGGATGCGTCGTCCTGCCTTGCTCCTCTGCCAGCAAGGTGGGATCACAGAGATAAGAAGCACCGGGGCTGGCTTGGGCTGCAAGGAGGGGGAGTGAGCAGGTGCCCTCCCTGCACCCTGTTAGCAGGCCTAGCTCTGGAGACGTGGGCTGGTACTTAATGAGCATTGGGGGGGTGAATCACAAACCCCCTGAGCATGGTGGGGAGCAGATAGATGGGCAGAAGGAGGGGTGAAGGCAAGGGTGAATGGCTGGTAAATGGACAGGGGAGAAGGAGGGATGAAAGTGTAAGTCATGAGGGTCACACACTCAACTGCAGGCTGAGCTGCTGTCCCCAGATTTCTCCCCATGGAGAGTAGAGAGCTGTTGCTCCCCTCTGTCTCTTCATATCTAGGCCCTCAAGAGACAGTAGATCCCTCTCATGCTGGCCCAGTCCCCATCGGAGGAGGAGGGGGCTCCCGCAGCGCCAGCAAAGCCCTGGCAGCCTTGTGCTATCCAGCTCCTTCCTGCCTGCCCTGCTCTGGCCCAGAGGAAAAGCCCAAGACTAATATTAGGGTTTGGAGGGTCAGCAAAGCCATGAGGTTAAAGGTCCCTTTCAGGGAGGGGAGGGTGAGCCGGGCGCAAACACAGGGCTGCTTGTTCTGTCTGCACTGCCCCGCAACCTGCATGGCTGCTGGAGAGCATGTGGCCCCACTGAGCCCCCTGGCCCCAGCCCATATGTTGTTTATCATAAAGAGCTAACGAGCTTAATTAGGGATGTGTCTGCGATAAGGTTATCAACTTGTAAGCACTCCGGTCCCCAGGACAGGAGCCCAGCAGCTTCTGAATGATCCCCTCACTAGGGAGAGGAGTGAGTTGGGCCAGGGGGATGCTCACTCCAGGAGGGCTTTATTCTGCCTTTGGTGCTGGTGGCTGGGCAAGGGGTGCACTCCTGGGGGGGGCTGCGGTGATGGGCGGGAGGAGGCAGAGGGGTGGACTCTGCTCCAGCAGGATCTCTTCCTCCCTGCACGGCAGGCTCTTGCCCCACCATTAGGTTTCAGAGTGAATGCTTACTGGAAGGGACATTCCAAGCCCTTGATACAGAGATGCCCATGGCAACGGCCAGGTTGGATGTGGCCCTGCTGGGAGAGGCATGGCCAGGAAGGGAGCAGAAGAAGGAGGCAGAGTGTGGGAGCTCCTGGCTATGGAGGCGGTGAAGGCTCCTTTCCAGCTCTCTGAGCTTCTTGAGTGAGAATCTGACAGCCCTGAGCAAAGCTCCCTATCCTCGTGGGCTGTTGGCACAGGCTCACCATGCTGCTGGGAGCCGACTGTGTTCACTCTGGAACCTAATGGCGGGAGCTGAGGGGGCAGCTTTGGCAGCCAGGGCATCATCGCGCTGTGCAAGCGTGCATCAGCAGGGACACATTCTGGGAGGAAGGTAAGCAAGCCAGCGAGTCCAGGGCTCAGCACCCCCCTGCCAGCCCCATCCTTATGGGGCTGGCAGATTTATTCCTCTGTGCAGGCGGCAGCAATTCCTGCTCTGAGGCTGCTTTTGCAGCAGCCCTGGGTGAGGGCTGCAGCATGTGGGACATTTGTCTTCAGCCATCTTCCCTGTGTCTTTCAGGCTGTCACTGTCCCCCACGGGGGCTGCTGTCAGCCCGGGGGGACAGGCAGCATCTTGTCACTGGTACCTGCCGCAGTGCTTTCCTTAATGATGAGCTCCGCTTGTCTGTCCCCTCGATTAACTCTGCCGTGCTGGCTCATTAGGCTGCACACGCTGAGACACGCTGCAGCAAAGGGATGCTGCAGTCTCGCGGGCGTGCAACGCTGCCTCGGAAATGCACGGAGATGTGTGTGCACAGGTAGATAAACAGGTCCCCCCCCCATCGCACACGCTCCTGAGCACACACGTGTGCACCCGCTGCTGACCACGCGTGTCCCAGCGACGCCCTCTCCCCACCAGTCCACGCTGCACCCCGGCTCCTGCTCCTCCCGCCTGCTGCCAGAGCTGAAAGCGAGGGGAAATTTTGCAGGGAAGGTGCTGGGAGCTGGAGGAGCTCTGGCACAGCCGCCCTGCCCGCTGGGCCCCTGGCCCGGGGCAGCAGGTGGCAGAAAGCGAGCCCAGCCTGGACGCAGATGAAAGGCGGCTCGTGGCCGGGACACCCAACGCCACCCACCCTGAGTGGGCAGAGCTGGGATGTCCTTGCTCCCGTGGGCAGAGCCTTGTCCGGCCGAGGCCAGTGCGGGCAGCTGCCTGCCCGTCAGGCAGTGCAGCAGCCCCATGGTGCCACCAGCCCTTGGGTGAGCCTCCCAGGATGAGTTGTGGCTGGGGATCCCGGAGTCCCAACCTTGGCTGAACCCCGCCTGCTGTGGCCCCCCCACCGTGCCTCAGTTTATCCTCAGCCTCTCCCCCAAGGCGCCTCCTCTGCAGGGGAGAGGTGGATGCCTGGGACACAAGGCCACGGGATTTTGGGGAGGTCTTCCCAACGAGCCTCCCAGCCGAGACAGAGCCTGTCGTCTCCCTCCAGCTGAGCCCCAGGATGCTTTCTTGTGAGCAGACATGCCCCGAGCCCCGGTTCTGCCCAGTGGGGCCATCTCCATTCCTGCAGGAGTAAGTCCAAGCTCTGGGGAAGGCTAAGGAATTTCTAGCCTGGCCACCTGGTCCTCACCCTGCCCTGCTCTGGCAGCCCCTTCCCCTCTGACAGCGCCTGCCCTTTGTGCCCTGGTGCCGCCTCCTCCTCCCACTTAGTCCCTCACTCCATAAATCATGCCCTGAGCCGCCTCACGGGGCTGGGAGCTGCTGGTTTGCGTCAGGTGGCCAAGCCATCACGTCAATGGGTTGACCCCATCCCTCCCAGCCTTCCTTGCCATGGAGGCCACTATGAGGAGGTGGCCAAGCCCCCCAATTCAAGCAGCACTGCCTGGTGCTCCCCACATTGGCATCTCCCCACTTTAGCAGCAGTATCATCAACTCCCAGTTCCTCACACCTCCATCTCTGGGTGCCAGTGAGTGCCTTGACATGCATCTGCCCCAGGGTAGTGGGGGCATTTGCCTCCTGCCTCCCAAACAAGCTTGACTTCACAGTGGGTTCCCCAAGCAGATCCCTGCCGACGCTGTTGCACCCCAGGCTGTCTCCTGCCTGGATCCCCCTACCCAGAACCCGCTCACAGCCCTGCAGGACTCCCAAGGGTCGGGTCTGCCTGGGAGTCCTGGCTTCTGCATCCGGCTGCCAGCTCACCATCTCCAGAGGGGAGCCCGTAGTTGGTCAGTGCCCCTGCACTGGGGCGTCCTGCTGCAACGTTCCTGTCCTTGGTGGAGGGGGAAAAAAATGGGGAAGAAAGCCAGTTTGGAGGCCTACCACCTCCCTGCAAAGCTGCCTGAGGGTTAAAATTGCAACCCTAGGAGCTGGGAAATGTGTTTTCTCTGGGTTTGTGGCAGGTTTGTGGCTCAGGTGAATGCTGCTGGCTGCGGATGATTCATCCCAATTCCATTTCCCCGCTTGCTTTGACACCGCTTGGTGCCTGCCGGCCCCTGACAGCATCTCCACAAGACGACGAGCCCCGGGGCTGTTTTTCTCCTTCATCCTTTCCGCGGTGGAGAGAGAGATTAGATAAATCACATCCTTCCTCGCTGTGGCTGCCCACCTCCCTCCCACGCTCCAACCTGGGGCTGTCTGCCTCCTGCCTGCCCCTTGCCTTTGATCCTGCCCTGCGGGTCATCCCCCCCCCCAGGGTGCCTGGACATCCTGCCCACAGCTGCTGGGCATCCCTGGGCATCTCCCCACCTGCTGGGAAACATCCAGGACAGAGGGATCTGGATCTGGCCCCTGCACTGGGTGTCTCACCACGTCCCACATAGGCTCTACCTCCAAACCTCACTTCACCCCACACACACACCTTCGATGTGATGGGGGCACAGCCTGACCCCAAGCCAAGGGCAAAGGGAGGGCTCCTGGGGCAGGACCCCCCCTCCAAGAGGCAGTGGTGAGTATCTGCATCCCCCTCCGGTAGCTTTTCCAGCCTGGGACTGACGCTAACCTTTGGCAGCTCCCCCTGCCCACCCTCTCTGGTGGGCTGCATATTTTTAGATGACAAAGACAAGAGGAAAAAAGAAAGAGAAGAGAAGGAGAAGAGAAGGAGAAGAGAAGGAGAAGAGGAATAAGATTCCTTTTTTGTGCGGTTTTGAAAAATGGAAATTACCCTGCGGAGGAGGGGAGAAGGGCCAGGGGCTTTCAAAGCATCTTCTCTGCCCTGGATGCGGAGAAGATGCTCCAGGCCATGTGGCGTTTGGTGACTTTGAAGTTCAGGCAGCAGCCAGGGAGGGACAGTGGTGAAGGACAAGGCTAGGAGCAGCTTCCCAACAAGGCACGTGCTGGTACCAGCTTCGGCTTCAGCATCGGCATTGGCCACCTGGGCCTCGCTCGCCCCTCGGCTGGAGCCTGGCCTTGGGGAGGGGGAAGCCCCCCAGCAAGGAGCCAGTGGAGATGATGGGAAGTGGTCTAGGGTGGGGGAGTGATGGAGGTTGGATCCTGCATCACCCCCTTGTAGTGCCTGCCAGTTGCCACGGTGACCCAGGAGCAGGAGCATCTTTTGACACAATTTTGCTGGGAAGGGGAGAGGTAGGTTGTGATTCTGGGAGAGGGGATCCAAGGGTGGCACAGCCATAGCAGTCAGGAGGGGACTCTCCCAGTTCCTCCAGTCTCCACAGAGAACCCTTCTACCAACATTCCTACTGCAGACCCAGTCTGCGCTCTGGATTCGTGGTGGGCTGACCATCCTCTCTCCAGCCCAGAGGGATGCTGGGGGTGCCTGGGCCATGCTGTGAGCTGGGCTGTGGCCAGCATCTGTCCTCGCTGGGGTGAAGGCAGCCACCCCAGATGCATTCTGGGGAGAGGTCTCGGAGCTCGGGGATTGCCAAGTCCCACAGCTAGGAATCCTCTCCAATAGCCTGGTGCTGATTTCTCCCCATGTGCTGATCCAGCTCCTGGGCCAACTTCTCTGGGAGAACCCACGTGCATGGAGGTGTCCCAGTTTCTTCCAGCCCTTAAGCCATTTTGGCTCCTGTCCTCTCCAGTTCCTTTGTGCCCGCCAATGCCCACGGCTGTACCATTGACCCATTTACGTGGCACACCAGCTCGTCGGGGCTGTGCCGTAGAGCTGCTGACTCCCGCCCTCTGCCCACGTTGCCTTCCCAGGCTGTCGAAAGCCCTTGGTAGCCCCAGAAAATTGGGAGCTTATCTTGAAAGTACCGAGTTCTTGGATTTTTCCCTCTCCCACAGACAACACCAAGCATCTCTCTGTGGTTGTAGGGAATAGAAAATGGCTCCAGGCAGTAGTGAAGGGGTGGCCAGAGGCGCCACACCTCGGCCGATGGTGCCCTTATCCTGAAGATGAGGCTTCTCCTGGCTCAGTGGCTTGGTCCCCAATGCAGTAACCTGTGTCAGTCCTTGTGCCACCTCCTGCACAGCCAGTGCAGCACTGACTGCCATGGGACATGGGCCAGCTGTAGGGAAGGCAGTCACAGCCGTGAGCTCAGCTTTCCCCCGGCGCAGGGAAAGGATTGTGTATTGCTCCAAAACCACTGGTATTCCTGAATTTTGTGTGCAGGGGGCTGCACTGGAGGGGATAGAGCCAAGCCCTGTGGTACAGCCACTTGCCATGACATATTCCCGCTGCTGTGTTGTGCACATCCCTGTGCTCTGGCATCACTCTACACCATCTCCCCAGGCACAGGGAGCTGCACAGGCTGCCCAGAGCATCCCATGGCAAAGCAAAGTGGGGGCTGGGACTGGCCTGACTGGGAGCTGGGACTGCCAGCCCAGGCCTGGTTTCCATTAGCTCTGCTCGTGCCCATTTCCATGGCAACACTTGGGGTGACACAGATGCAGTCCCACACCATGCCACGGTCCTGCATGTGTGCACAGGGCCCTGGGGGTGCTCGGTCACGGTCAGGCGCACAGCCCTGCAGAGCCTGGGGATGTGCCTGTGGAGCCAGGGGGAGAGGTGGACGAGATGGGGCTGTCCCCATGCAAGCGTGGGATGGCTCCTTTCTGGGGCGCATGGAGAGCTGCAAGGGTGAGTGACCTTGGCACTGCCAACCCAATTACCTTGGTGCTGCCAACCGAACTGCAGCAGAGGATGGACATCCCACTCAGCCCCTGGCTTGGAAACTGGCACAGGGGCAGTGCAGGATGAGTCCCCACAGCCGGGCTTGGCACGAGCAGCACCAGACATCCCCTGCCCACGATCCTGGGCACAGTTTGTATGCCAGCACCATCATTCCAAGCCTCATGGGGTGCAGCTGGGGAGTGACACGCCCAATCTCGGCAGCAGTGCCGACTCCAGCGATTCCCATTTCGTGAGACTTGACCTCTCCCCAGCCCTGTGCCTGCCATCACATCACACTGCAGACATGACCAGGGCACTCGCTGCCCCTCCCTGCCGCACTCCTGCTCTGCCTGCGGACCCCCAGCAGGATCTGCCCCCGCCTTTGCACCTCCTCACCGCCGGCAAGAGCTGCTCTTCAAGTGACTTTGCTGCCAGCGTGGGGCTGGGCACCAAGCCGGCACCACCTTCCATGTGCTTGCTGCATCCTCTTCCCTGAAGAGCTGCGCCTGGACTGTCCTCTGCCCAGGAGACTCTGCTTTGTCCTGTGTCTATCTTTCTCCTTGTCCCTCAGCCCCCTGCCCCACGGCACCCTCTGCCAACTGGCGCTGCTCTCCTGCCTCAGTTTCCCCACCTGCAAAGCACAAATCTCAGTGACCCCAGGGCGCAGGGGCTGGGCCGGGTACAGCTCTGCCTGATGGCATCTCCAGGTGCAGGGCACATCTGGGCAGCCAAATCCTCTCTGCCAGGGGACAACAGTCTCGGCTCATCCCCAGTCACCCTCGCCACACCGCCTGTGTCCCTCTGCTTGTCCTCTCTCCTCTGCAGGACCTCACGCTGCCCGTGTGGGGCAGCCCTCTCTACTTCTGCCAGGGGACCCACCCAGGCACCCTGTCCGGCACAACTCCCGGCTGGCTTTCCCAGCTCGTCACGGTGCGAGGCGGAGGAGATGACATCCCCACTCCTGCCAAGACAAACACGACGCCTTCCAAACACGCAGGGCTTGGCAAGCCAGCGCCTTGGCCATCGATCACCGAGCCCACGGCACTACGGCCCACAAAGGCCCCGCTGGGGAGCAGAGCAGGGCAGAAGCAGCAAGGGGTTTGGGGGGACTCTGAGCAAACATCTGCCTCCCAGCGCTGCCTTATGGAGGATGGAGCACCCGGCTGCATCCCCCACCTGGGACTGGGGGCTTGCCCCAGGCTCCTAGCATCCCCCCGCTGCTGCCGTGGGGTGCTGGGCAGTGCTAGAGGCTCAGTTCCCAACTCCCTGTCAGACAGAGGGTGACCAGGGTGGGGACAGCTCTTCCCCAGGGTGTGCCATAGGGTGCCCTGCAGCTGCTGGCTTAGCCTCAAACGGAAAGTTGGTCATAGCCACCTCCAGGCTCTCACAGTAATAAGCCCCACTCAGGCAAGCATTTGTCACCAGGGCTGGAGTGGCGGAGACCCAGATATCCCAGACATCTGTGGGAGGGCAATCAGGGAGGTCCTGGAGGGGCCAGGCAGGGTCTGTCCTCCCCACAGTATCCTAGGACGGTGACAACAGAGTATGGCATCACCAGGTCAACCCTTCCAGAGAGCTCGAATCAGCCTGGAGGAGCAAATCCTGCTCCTTCCTCCCATCTCCTGCAGCAGTTCCTGAGCTGGGAGCTGCTCTGGGTTAAGTACCAAGCTGGCAGGTCTCAGAGCTGTGGCGTGTGGGCAGCTTGTGGAGACTGAGGGGGGTGGAGGCTGCTCCGGTGGCATTGCCAGGCTGGAAGCATGAGCTGGTGGCACTGCTGCCACCATGCACCATGGTGTGCCATTCTCTGCAGCTGGAAAGGGATCAGCCACCCCGCGGGGAATCCCACTACTGCTGCTCCCATCTGCCTCCTCTACTGGCCACATCTGCAGGGGAGACCTGCAGCTGGAGCTCTGCCAGGGGCTGGGGCACCCCCAGCACCGCTTCCCACAGAGGGGTGGCAGGAACAGAGTGCTGGGGTGGGTCAGGGGAGCCACAGCCTCTCGCCCCACACCCGTCTGCTTCCCCACTGGCCCTTAAATTCCCCTGCCTTGCCCTGAAGCTCCTCTCTCTCCCCACCCTGTGACCCACTGCCTGCACCCCCCAGGCCCTGCAACCCACTGCCCTCTATCCCCCAGTCCCTGCTCCCGGTGCTCCACTTCCCAGCCCCCAGCTGGTGAGGTCTCCCAGCCCTGCCTGCAGTGTGGGTGCCCAACAGTGGCCACCGTGCCCCCCGGCGAAGCCCTGCCAGGGTGGGCAGGGTGCCAGGTTGAGCTGGCCTGCAGCCCTGGCTTGCTCTGCCCACTTCTGCCCTGCTCTCCGCAGGATGAGTGCCAGGCTGTGGGCACCCTGGGGA
>NW_008619034.1:2907-3200 GCF_000691845.1 Merops nubicus | reverse complement strand
GGTCCCTGGCGGCCCGGGGGGGTTGCCTCTGTGAGTCAGATCTCTGGGGCGCAGCAAGGGGCAGATGCCGGGCGAGGAGCGGGACAGCAGAGGGTTAAACAGCGTCTGGCAGGCGGGAAGAGGACCAAAAAGAGGGGGGGTAGCTGGAGGAGTTTGTTTAATAGCTGGAGACAAGCTATGCAGCTGTGCAGGTTGAACTGGCCCTGCAGCCCTCCCTTTGCAGCCCCCCCTGCCTGGCCCTGCCCAGGCACAGCCCCTCTGGGCTACCCTGGGGCTGGACAGGCTGGGCGGCG
>NW_008619034.1:0-2797 GCF_000691845.1 Merops nubicus | reverse complement strand
GGCAGGGGATGGCAGCAGCAGTGGGGAGCGGGCACAGAGGACTCCCAGCACCAGAGCTCCCAGCCCAAGGTGCTGGGGACCCTTTGGCACCGGGGCACAAGCCAAAGAGCTGAGTGGGTTCTAGGGTCTCTGCTGGTGTGGGTGGGTCCCCAGGCTGGCACAGAGGGGACTGGTTCAGGCATGTCCCCACTACTGGGCTGCCAGCATTACCCAGCTCCCTTCTGGCATCCTCCTCCTCCCTGGGGACATGCACCCTGGCACCCGCTGGCATCCGCTGCCCAGGCCAGCTCCAGGAGGGGACCCTGGCCCCAAGGAGCAGGCGTGAGACGGCGGGCGGGCAGGCGCAGGACAGATGGCTGGAGAGTGAAGCTGGCATGGGCTGTGCCAAGGCATCCAGGAGCAGGCTGGGGCTCTGGCACCAACACACAGCCAGGCCAGGGGAACAAGGGGGGAGTGGGGACAGGAACAGAATTGGGGACAAGTGTGGGGATGGGAATTTGGACAGGAAAAGGGATAGGAACGGGGATAGGGATGAGAATGGGAAAAGGAATGATGATGAGGGCAGGAAGAGGGACAGAAATTGGAATGGGGACTGGAATAGGGATGAGAATGGGGTGGGAATGGAGATAGGGATATAGATAGGGACAAAACAGGAGTAAGGATGGGAACTGGGACAGGAACAGGGATGACAACAGAGATAGAGTGCCATGTAGGTGGTAAGTACACCCCCTTCCCCAGGGCCTGCAGGCAGGGGCTGAGAAGGCAAAAACTAACCCAAAGGGGCCGGGAGAGGCGGGCAACTGCCCCAGCAGTGTTGTGGTGTGAACGTGGCCATATCGGCGCTTCCCATCTACGGTGCTGGGGCTGGGGGAGAGCTGGCAGCGAGGGAAAGGGTCCGTGGGCCAGTGCAGGAGTGGCAGATGCAGTGACCCACCCCTCAGAGAGGCTTGGGGACAATTAACCACACTGGTTAATTAGGACAGGAAGCCACAGGCTTAAACTGTAGCAAGGGAGAAGAAAGTTACCAGGAAGGATGATTTATAATGATGGGGACTTGGGAGAGCCAGGCACTTAATGGCTCAGTTCTGGGTTAATGATACACCGGGTGGGGCCTGGTCCCTTTCCATGCCAGCGAGCCAGGGTCCATGGGGACAGGGAGGGGACGGCAGGGACCCAGCAGCACAGCCCTGGCTCCTTTGCAGGCCTCCAGGACCCCCACACCTATTCTAGGGGGCAGGTCCCAGGAGGGTGACCTGGGGCAGGTCTGGGTACCCCCCCTCCTGGCTGGCATCACTGCACCGAAGCTGAGGGAGCACCCTCAGCTCCCCAGCACCAGGCAGATACAGGGGGGGACTGCTGAGAGCAGCCTACGGCTGTGGCTGCCCCAGTTCAATTCTCTGCCAAATGTGTGCCACCACCCCTAGAACCGCAACCAGGAGTCAGGAGGCTGTGTTGGAGCCGGGTGGCCTGGGGAGGCCGTGGGCCTGAGGAGGCCAGGTGACCTGCTACTGTGGCAGCCCAGCGTGCCAAGGCACCGGTGTGGAGGAGAGGGTGCCCCAAAGCATTGCCCAACTTGCCAGCTGCGAGGAAAGTGAGACAAGAAATTCAGGACAGCCTTTGTGTTTGGATCAGACCACGAGAGACTGGGGCTCTGAGGGGAAAACAAAACCTCTCCTTAGAAATTCTTTTATCCCAGGAAGCTCCCGCGTATCGTGTTTCGGGACATTTATTTGTACTGCTGACTGGGGCCATCGCAGCCGCCCTCTCCCGCACACAGAGTGGCCACTGATGAGAAGCCAGCAACTAACTCCTTGTTTTTCAAAGAAAGCCCGAGGAGAAGCGCGAGGGCAAAGGACAGAGCCTGCTTATTTCTGAGGAGCCACCCATGGGAAAGCAGGTGTCAGCAGGGGTGCAGATCAGTGGGGCTGGGAGCAAACACCCCATCTCTGCCTCCTCCTTGAGCCCCAGCAGGTGCCAGGTGACAAGGTGGCCCTGCCTGGATGAGGACCCTGCTCCACAAGCTGTCCGCTCTCCCTGCGGTATAACTGGGTGGATGGAGGGGCACTGGGACAGAGCTGGGGGTTGAGCTCAGGCAATGAATTGCCACGGCAGCAACACCTGTTTCTGTGTATCTACTGCCCTCCATCCCATGGCCCTTGTGCTAAGACAGCCCTGCATCCCCCCTGCCCTGCTCCTGCTACCCTGCTCCTGCTGCCCTGCTCCTGCGCAGGGAGCCTGGCTCAGAGACATCGGCACCACCCGGGGGAGGGGGCACACAGCCCAGACCCACCCACCCACAAGATCAGGGCACCTTCCCCTCCAGCACCCTTTTTTATGCGTTCTCAGCATCCTTAATGCCTCATTACCATGCACAGAAGCAGGGTAGCAGGAGAAGCAGCAAACCTGTGGATGGGACCTCTGAGGCCAAGGGGGAACGTCTTGCTAGGGTGGGGGGCAAGGGGCCAATCTCTGTGGTGCTTGCAGGGGGGGGTGTACCCATAGCCAGGGTTGGAGGCAGCTCCTCCCTTTGCAGGCAGCACCGTCGAGGTCCCCAGCCTGCTGGGAGCAGAGCAGGAAACTGAGGCACCTGCCTGGAATCTGAAGGGCTCCAAGGTGCTCAGGTCAAGGCAGAAAGGACCAGGGCAGAGCTACGGGGCTCAGCTCTGTGGCATCTGCCAGCTGCTGCCTTGGAGGGAAGCGTTCTGTGGTGTGCAGGGGCAATGGTGCCGGGCAGAGATCACCCAGGGGTTGGCACACCCCGGGGTGGAGGGATGCTGGGCAGGGATCGCCCAGGGGC
>NW_008619033.1:0-518 GCF_000691845.1 Merops nubicus | reverse complement strand
TTTCTGCCTCTTTTCCCCCTGCTTCCCTCTCGCTCCTCTCCCCCCCTCCGCCTTTTGTTTTCGCAGATAGTCGGCACACAAAGCTGGTCCCAGATTTGAGCGACGGCGAGGCACCCTGATGAGCGAGCCTGGGGAGCGCCATGGATCTGACTAAGATGGGCATGATCCAGCTGCAGAACCCCTGCCACCCCACTGGGCTGCTGCACAAAGCCAACCAGATGCGCCTGGCGGGGACGCTCTGCGACGTGGTCATCATGGTGGACAGCCAGGAGTTCCATGCGCACCGGACGGTGCTGGCCCGCACCCGCAAGATCAGCAAGATGTTCGAGATCCTCTTCCACCGCAACAGCCAGCATTACACCCTGGACTTCCTCTCGCCAAAGACGTTCCAGCAGATCCTGGAGTATGCCTACACCGCCACCCTGCAGGCCAAGGTCGAAGACTTGGATGACCTGCTCTACGCCGCTGAGATCCTGGAAATCGAGTACCTGGAGGAGCAGTGCCTGAAGATCCTGGAG
>NW_008619032.1:1375-2734 GCF_000691845.1 Merops nubicus | reverse complement strand
CAGCTGGGATTTCAGAAGTAATTCCCCGAGGATGGGCTGTCTTGCTGGGGTGCTGAGGCCCCGCCAGCCCCCGGCTGTTGCTCTGGCCCTCCTGCCTTGGCTGGGTGCAGGGTCTGCCATGCTCTTTCCCCCGGCATCGTGCTTTTCTCTGGAGGGCTGAGTGTCCAGCGTTGCTCTGGGTGTTTCAGCCCAGACCGCACACGTTTAGGGTGCAGAGCCTCTTTGAGAAGGCAGGGACCAGGCGGTCGGTGCCTAGCCAGGAGTCCCTCACTGCCTCTCTCCTTCCCCTCCCAGTGCATCACAGACCGAATACATTCCCCTGCACATCTCTGGCAAGAGCCTCACCGTGACCGACGAGCGAGAGACCATCCAGCAGAGCCTCAACAGGTACCAGGCGGCGTCACCTCCTGCCCTGCCCCTACCCTGGTGCCACGGGGCCAGGGCTCAGGCTGCATCTCCCTCTTCTCTCCTGCAGCTCACAGTGTCTCACGGGAAAGTACGTCTCCCTCCGATGCACAAGTAAGGGGGCTGGCTGGCCAAGGGCACGTGGCCAAGGGCAGGCAAGGCCAAATACATGCCGGGGAGCACTTTCCTCCTTTCCTTGCACGGAGTTGGGCAAATAGGGTGCTTGCCAGCAAACTTTCTGGGTAATAGAAAGCTGGGAAGATTGCACTCGGGCAGTGTCTGGTGGCTCCTACGGATGGGCGGAGCAGAGCACCGCTGGTGCCTGGGGTGGTGGGGATGTTGTGCACGTCCCCCTCCAGCCTTTCCCACTCTGAGCCCTGCTCTTCCCCCCAGCCTGCGGGCAGAGGATTTCTGGGCGGATCATCGGGGGAAAGGAAACCTCCGTGAGCAAATGGCCCTGGCAGGTCAGCGTGCAGTACGGGCCCATCCACATCTGCGGCGGCACCATCATCGGCGCGCAGTGGGTCCTGACCGCTGCCCACTGCTTCTTCATGTGAGTGCTGCTGCCTGAGTGCTGCTCTCCAGCCCGCGGGCACTGCCGGCACCCAGCCCGGCGCCTCACTCCTTCCCGCCCTCGCCCAGGAACAGCATGAAGATCCTCGACGACTGGAAGGTGTACGGCGGGGTCTCGGACCTCAAGCAGCTGGCAGAGGCCATCCCTGTCTCCCAGGTCATCATCAACTCCAACTACAGCGACGATCACGACGACTACGACATCGCTCTCATGAAGCTCTCCCGGCCGCTGACGCTCTCAGGTGAGGCTCTTGGCTTGCCGTGCTGCAGGGCTGGCCTTGGCCCGGGCTGGTGTCCAGGGGCACAGAGAGAGGCCAGGGATGGGCTGGAACAAGAGGCAGCTCCAATCCTCCGAGTCATCCCCACGGCTGCACCGGGCTG
>NW_008619032.1:993-1253 GCF_000691845.1 Merops nubicus | reverse complement strand
CTGCCACCACGCTCCTCCCGGGCCGCAGGGCTGGTGAGCTCAGCGGCTATTTTGCTGTGGGTGACTCATCCCTCTCTGCTCGCCTGGTTTTCATCATGCCTCCCTCCAGCTCAGGTTCGCCCGGCCTGCCTGCCCATGTACGGGCAGCGATTCCAGACCGGCAGGTCCTGCTTCATCACCGGTTTTGGGAAGACCAGGGAGAATGAAGGTGAGGGAGGATGCCGGCTGTAGGGATGCGTCTCCTGCATGCCTCAGCCTGA
>NW_008619032.1:285-974 GCF_000691845.1 Merops nubicus | reverse complement strand
GGGGCCGTTCCCGCAGGAGCGGCTCCTGGCGGCTGCACTCTCAGCTGCAGAAATACCTGCACGCCGCTGCGGGGGTCTGAGGGTGGTGGGGGCACGATGCCCACCCTGCCCCTCGGCTCCTCCTGCCTTGCAGATAACACGTCCCCAAAGCTGCGAGAGGCCGAGGTGAAGCTGATTGACTACAAGATCTGCAACAGCGACAAAGTGTACGAGGGCTACCTGACCCCACGCATGATGTGTGCTGGGTACCTGCAGGGAGGGAAGGACGCGTGCCAGGTGAGCCAGGGCACGACGTCCCACCAGACACGGTGGTGTGGGGCCGGCAGGGCTGCCCGCTTTGCCCGCACACCCGTGTTCCCTGCTGGGTACCAGCAGAGGGGTGTTGCCTGTCTCCTCTCCTCACTGCTCTGCCCCTCTGTGCCAGGGTGACAGCGGAGGACCCCTGGTCTGTGAGGATGATGGCCGCTGGTACGTGGCTGGGGTGACAAGCTGGGGCACAGGATGTGGCCAGAAGAACAAACCCGGTGTCTACACACGCGTGACGAAGCTCCTCAGCTGGATATACAGCAAAATGGAGGTGAGGTGGCACAGCCGGGCTGCGCTCCAGCAGTGACACTTGTTGGGTGGCCCTGGCTGCACTGAGGGGGGCTGCAGCCTGCAGAACCTCACCCTTGCTCTCCCCTCTCTCC
>NW_008619032.1:0-241 GCF_000691845.1 Merops nubicus | reverse complement strand
ACGACTAAGACCGTGATGGACACTTGCCGGGGCTGTGCCTCTGTGGCCAGCACGGGTCCCTGCCCTTGGCTGCTGCCAGGGCATGAAGCTACCAGCGGATCCCCCATCCACCTCTGGACTGTCCGTGCAGCCAGGGACTTGTCGCTGCCTCCAGCCTCTGAAAATACGGTGCCTGCAAAATGACTCTGCCCTCGCCCGGTGCAAGGGAGGCGGCCTGGCAACACCCGGGCACGGCACCCCG
>NW_008619031.1:0-748 GCF_000691845.1 Merops nubicus | reverse complement strand
GATGACAACATCCCGCTTCACTCGTCAATTCATACCCTCAAAATTAAAAAAAAACAAAACAAAACAAACAAACAAAAAAAACCAACCCAGAACCTGTAAGCTACTGCCAGAGCCAGCAGCCACTCCTCCCACCGATGCCACACGCCCACCCACCTCCCCGTCCAGTCACCCTCTGGAGCACGGCTCCTCCCCCGCCACGCCGAACAGCGGGAGGACAGAGCTGCCGACAGCCCGGAATGACACGGCAAGAGACCTGAGCAGCTATTCCCAAGATGCCAGACCTAGCCAGCCTTTACCTTTGTTTTGAAGGCAAGAAGCACCCAACTGTACCATGCCAGGGGGCTCAGGCCCCCGACACCCTCGGGACAGCACCCGAGACGCGCGCTGCGCTCCTCGAGCACAAGGGTGACGAGGACATGGAGGCCCGAGGAAGCTCTCGGGCACAGAACGCAGACGACACCCGTCACGGGCGCAGGCTGGCACTGCCCTGCTCACACGAGTTTTGTGCCGACCAGCAACCTGCTCGCTCTCCTTTGCCTGCCCAGCGGGGCCTGCTCTTGCACAGCCCTCTCTCTGATACCATCTTTAAAACCCCTCTCTGCAATTCCCAAACCTCAGCCCCTCCCCACAGAGCACCCTCTCAAACGACAGACCCTCAGCTTCACTTTCTGAGGGCCCAAGGTCTGAAGTCATCCTCCAAAAAAATGACATGGGCTAACAAGGATACTCTTGCAGCTGCCAGGTTCCA
>NW_008619030.1:12762-14730 GCF_000691845.1 Merops nubicus | reverse complement strand
GGGGACGGGCGGGGGACGGGTTTGGCCGTGCAGTGACAGGGTGAAAGCAGGAACCGATTTCCCGGCAGAAGTGGTGGGGTGAGCAGCAGGGGCAGGTTTCCAGGCTGAAGGGAGCAGCTGAGGTCAGCTCCCTCACCGGGGGCAGGAGGTGGTTTCCCAGCAGGAGAGGGATGGGGGAGAAGGATGGCATTATGGTTTTGGGGTTTTTTTTTGAGTTGGGTTATTTTTTAAAAATTTGGGTCTGCACTGTCCACCTGGCAGCATTTGCTGTAATTCTGCAGGGTCTGAGCCTGCGGTTGCAGAGAGAGGAATTCAGTGAAACACAACAGGGGAAGTGAAAGAAAGTTCAGGACATGCTGGAAAGGGTCCAGCACAGGCAGAAAAACAGCAGATGGCCTGGGCTGTGGGGTCACAGGGTGAGAAACGACCAGAAAAACTGCCCATGCAGAAGGGACTGTGCCAAAAACGTGAAGTTACGGCACCAAGTGACTTTGATAGTAGCTTGGTAGCAATCCCTGTTTCCAACAGACTCATCACAGCACTGGACACCCCCCGACCCCCACCCTGGGGGATCCTTGTGGTCCCTTCCAGCCCTGACAGATTCTGATCTGTTTGAGCAGAGGACTTTAGAGACCTAATGGCTCCATGGTTGGACTTGATGATCTTGAAGGTCCCTTCCAGCCTAAAGGATTCTATGAAAACGTTCATCAGCTCTACTCATCATCGTTCCTTTCCCACTGGCATTTAGGGGGTTCTGATGAACATCCTGATTGCCTCATCCAGAGCAAGTTATTTAGAAACCCACCGAACATCCAAGAAACACATTCAGATATTTGGAGGATTACAGTCTGCTGTGACTCTTGTGCATTTGTCATGCAGCCAGGTCAATGTGTCATTACAGATCCCTGAGAATCCTGTTGCTAGAGTAAACATCAGCCAGAAAAGTGTCATTTATGGTGCATCCAAGCTGTACCAAGCAAACAGAAAGCATTAAGGCTTTATGGGAGGTAAATTCACAGCATTGCCCTTCACAGGATTTTGTCCCTAATGTCCATATTTAGCTCCTGCTTTCCTGTCCTGCCTGCAGTGCATCTACAGTGCTGCATGGATAACGTCTCCCCTGTCCCAGGGGCTGCTGGAAGCCCAATACGCTTCTCTGAGACCCTCCAGTGCCAGAGCACATAGTTTAACTTTGGCAAAACCACCCCAGTAAAACTCTCCTCTGAATTTTTAAGCAAGCAGGGAAGCATCAAGACATTTTAAGCACTTAAAGTTAGAAAATCGTGGCTGCAGTTTTAGCTGTTATTGAGCGGTTTGTCTCAGCCTCATCCCTAGATATTGCCCCTTGCCCAAAATTCTGGAAAACCACCCTCAAGCAGGATTTCTGGCACACCTCCAGTCGTGCACGGTGAGCCCATGTATGAGGCAATTCCTGCAGCAGCCTCACTCCGACGTTTTTTTCTGCATGGTAACGTGTTAAAATCTGCTATTAGATTTTCAAATTTTCACCCTGTGGGAGCTCTCTAGCTGCACACAGCTGGGAGGGTTGAGTTCTGCTTGAGAACAGCTTCAAAAAAAGCCTGTCATGCCATCTAGGAAACGTCTGCATTGAACTTCTCATATTTAAGGCCTGCCCTTTGCCCAGTAGAGGGTTAAGATATGCTGAAAAAAAACCTGATACACTGAAAAAAAAACACATTCTGCAGAAATTTGCACGAGTCAGCTTATCGAGGTCTTGCTGAAATGCAATATTGTTCTTCTGCCAAGAGGAAATGGACTTTCAACTTGTCAAGAAGAAAGCTCTGGGCTTTCCTGTTCCTTTCCAAGCCTGGGAGAAAGCCTGTGACTCCTGCTGTTTCTCCCCTGGTGAGGGTGAGGAGGAGCTGGAGCCCCAGCTGGTGTCCCTCTGGGGTCTGACAGCCCAAGGAGGCTGCTGGGCTTCTCGTGGGGACACGCTCCTGCTGCCCC
>NW_008619030.1:12438-12741 GCF_000691845.1 Merops nubicus | reverse complement strand
AGAGGGACCCTGCCCCAGTGGAGGCTTCTTCCAGGAGGAGCTGCCAAGGGGCCCTGTTGACATGGAGGCCCAGAAGCTGAGCTGGGTCCTTCCCCTTAGGCTCTGTCTGCTCAGCAGATCATAGAACCATGGAAGGGTTTGGGTTGAAGGGACCTTCAAAGTCCATCCAGTCCAACCCCTGCAGGGACAGGGACATCCCCAGCTAGAGCAGGGTGCTCAGAGCCCCGGCCAACCTCCCCTGGGATGGTGCCAGGGATGGGGCAGCGACCACCTCTCTGGGCAGCCTGGCACAGGGGATCAACA
>NW_008619030.1:11502-12402 GCF_000691845.1 Merops nubicus | reverse complement strand
GGTCTCTCTACGCCACACCTGCCTCTTTTAGTTTCAAACCATCCCCCCTTGTCCTGTCCCAGCAGTCCCTGATCAAAAGTCCATCCCCATCTTTCTGACAGGACCCTGGAAGTCCTGGCAGCCCCCAAAAAGTCTCCCCAGAGCCTTCTCTTTTATCAAAAATCGAAGAAATCTCAGACTTTAAAAAAAACACCAACCTGAATTCTGCAGGTTTTAAATGAACTTTCAAAAGAAAAGAAAACCAAGCATTTAATTTTTTTTTTTTTTAATTTAAATAAAGGAGTGCGGGAGGAAGGAGGAGAGAAATGAAAGCAAGCAGAGTTCAGGAGCGTTTTAACCTTCTGGGTTTGTTTTTTTTTTTTGCATCATCATCAAGTCAAACTGGTCTTTAAACTGTTTTGAAGATAATCTTATTTTCATGGCAAATAGTTAAAGGAGCTCTTCACCCAGTTTGAGTTGGCAGCAGCCATGCCGTGCGCTTCCTGCCCGTTTCCCAACACCCCAATGTTTGCTGTAGGGCTGACTCAGACCCGTGACATCTCCCTGGGACATGCTGCAGGCACAGCAGTCCCCAGCAGGCTGCAGGACCCGGGCACTGTCTGCCCCAAAGCAGCTCTTTGTTCAGGAGGATTATGGTGAAAAATGAAAACCCCTGTCAAGGGTCATGGCTGGGGTGGGCACCAGAGGAGTGACAGGGGCTCCCTGTTCACCCCTCTGCCCTCCCAAAGGGGAGAGAAAGGGGATAAGGGAGAGAGAGGCTTAAGGGTTGGAAAACTAGAGCAACTTGCATGAAAACAATGACAATAAAATGGAATATAGACAAAGACATATGAACCAATATCACACCCAGCCCCTGATGGCAATGATGTCACCATCACCACTGATGCTGGGGCAGGCGCT
>NW_008619030.1:5622-11262 GCF_000691845.1 Merops nubicus | reverse complement strand
TCATGGGGAGCCGGGCGGGGAAGGAGCCTCTCTGCCCGCCCCAGCCCTTGGCAGGAGCTCTGCCCATGGGCGTCACCACTGCTGGGAGCAGAGACTGTCTGGGGAGATCTGTGTGACCCCCAGGCCGAGCAGGGAGCAGGAGACACTGACCTGGGGAGTGAGATCACTGCACAGAATCTAGCTCAAAGCAGGACATTTCCATTTCTTTGTTGGGTAATTCTGGATTTCTATGAAAACAGACAGAAAGTAGAAGTATTGCTGCTTTAAAACAGACATTCTGTTGAAGAAATGACGCCCTCCTGGGGAGGAGTTTCCAGGGAGGAAGGCACTGTGCAGCCCAGGAGAGGCTCAGACTGAGCTGCTGCTGTCCCCCTGGCTCTGAGCTCTCTGGGAAGGGCAGCAGCTCCTGCTCCTCCTGGCAGCGCAGCATGGCTGAGTGGTTTGTGATGAACTGCCTCAGGATGGACAAAATCACCCTGTTCGTGAGGGCTGACTGCCCTTACTGCGTGAACGCCGTGCAGATCGTCAAGAGCCGCGCTCCGGGGCGCATGCAGGTGGTTGACATCACTGGCTTCCCCAACGTGCAGGAATACCTCCAGCAGACCCTGTGGAGGAACGTGAGTTCTCCCTTCTGCCTTGGCTGGACTCCTGCTGCTGCCCCAGCACACGCTGTGCCTCCCCCAAACCCCTTCCCTGCTCTGAGGCCTGGCGCTGGGGCTTGGTTCGTGACTCTGTGGGGTAAGGAAGGGCTGCTGGAGAAGGTACCCGGGTGTTTCTAGGGCTGTCGAAGCTCCTTCAAAGAGCTTCCCACCATGCTGCCCAAAGCAGCAAGGAGCAAGGAGATGGAGCTGTGAGTTTGTCTGATTCTGGACACTGCTGTCCCCTCTGACTTTGGGCAGAAAAAGCCTTTAAAATTGTATCCTGGTCGCTGGCCGTGGCGTAGATCCTGTGCTTACAAAATTCAGTGTCTGTTTCTTCTGAAGCTGAATTAAATAATTAGACCTGTCTTAGGGAGGGATGTTTTGTGCTTGAAGCGATTTCCTCAGAAGTGCTGTCACACAGGGCAGGCAGCTCACAGAGTCATAGAATTGTTGGGCTGACAAGACCTTTAAGATTATTGAGGCTGAGTTACACCTTTGTGTAACAAACACACCTGGGATTTTTCATCCCTAATCTACCCCAGTGACTCCAAAGCCCATGAAGTGAAGCAGAGGGGGAGTGCTGGGGGAACGCTGTTCCTGCTGCCTGGGTCTGGGGGAGATTTCTCCTGCACTGGCTGCACATCCAGACCTGTAACTGGGCTCAGTCCAGGGAAAATCCATCCCTGTACTTCCACTTCCAGGAGACTGATCATAGAACCCCAGAATCCTTTGGGTTGGGAGGGACCTTTAAAGGCCATCTGGTTCAACATCCATGCAATGAGCAGGGAGGGACAGGTCCCTGTCCCAGGCTGCCCAGAGAGGTGGTCGCTGCCCCATCCCTGGCACCATCCCAGGGGAGGTTGGCCGGGGCTCTGAGCACCCTGCTCTAGCTGGGGATGTCCCTGTCCCTGCAGGGGGGTTGGACTGGATGAGTTTGGAAGGTCCCTTCAACCCAAACCAGTCTGGGATTCTCTGATCTGCTGCCCAGCCCCTGCCTCACCTGCAGGGCAGGCAAAGGAGAACCATGTGGGTTAGGGGTAGGGGTAGGGGTAGGGGTTAGGGTTAGGGTTAGGGCAGGGATTGAGAGGAGCAGGGTTGGCTCATTTCAGACTTTCACCAATAAGCAGATGTGGGGGTCTGGGAAAAAAGCTGGCTAAGATCATGAAATCCAGGGTGAGGAGTGAAAGGGGAGAGGAGAGGACAACTCACAGTGCTGCCAGGGGGCCCTCGATTCCCAAGGCTGCCGTCGCCAGCCTGCCTGGGTAGGGTGCTGGTTGTGGAGGGAGGTACTGAGGGGCTCCTCTGGATACCTGCACAGGTGCCCAGGGAGGGCTGTGGGGAGCTCAGGGGTGTCAGGGGCCCCTCCTCAAGGGTGGCTGTGTCCTCCTCCTGAATCTAGACCTGCCCATGGCTGCAGACAAGCAGGGGAGGGGGCTTTCTGACCAACCGTCCAGTCTCCCCTTAGTATCTCATGCCTGGTTTTGCCCATGACTTTTGTCCTGAGTCCTTGACCTAGTTCCATCTCAATAATTTCACTTCTGCCCACGTTGTCTTTTTATCTTCCGTGGCCTTACCTGGGATGCTTTTTTTCCCAAGGCAACCATTGTGAAATGGGCAAGAAAGGGGCCAGCATAGGCAGGAAAATAGCTGATGGTCATGGCTGTGGAGTAACAGGAGGAGAAAAGGCCAGACAAGGGATCTAATGAAAAGGGGCTGTGCCAGAAATGCAAGCTGGTCTGCCAAGTGACTTTCATAGAAACGGTTACCATCAGGTGGCCAGCAACATGTCCCAGCTGGCAGCTGCATGTGTTCAGGAGGCACTGACAGAATCCCAGAGTCCCAGCAGGGTGGGGTTGGAAGGGACCTCTGGAGATCATCTCCTCCACCCCCCTGCTCCAGCAGGTCACCCCCAGCAGGGTGCCCAGGGTCACAGCCAGGAGGGTTTGGGATCTCTCCAGAGCAGGAGACTCCACAGCCTCTCTGGGCAGCTGCTCCAGGCTCTGTCCCACCTGGGAGGACCGTGGGACTCCTCAGCACTCACAGACCCTCCCGTGGGCACGTGCATGATCCGTGTGTGCTGCAGGTCTCGGCGCCCCGAGCTGCTGGCTCACTGCTTTGGGATCACCCAGCACTACTCTAGAGTGTGGCTTTATCCTCCTGCAGCCTTCCCACTGAGTCTTCCCCTACCCCTTCTCTTCTGTCAGCAGCTTCTCAGACAGGTGGGGGCTTGGGGGTGACAAGAGGAGGATTTTGCACATCATGGTCTCCTTGGAGTGAAGTCTGTTCCCAGACAAGTCCTCTCCTCACCCTCTGCCTTCAGCAGCCCAGCTCTACTGACTAATCCATGGTGCTGTTTTTGCACAGGTCCCTTTCGTGTACTTTGGGAATACCTACTTTGGAGGATTATCTGAACTGCAGAGAATGTACCAGAGGATCCCCATGATGCTGCAGTATTCCCATGGCATGTGGTAGAGGAAAGGTAAATCCTGGGGAAGCTCTCTGGCCAACATCAATGCTTTTTCTGTAGTATAGACAAATTTGATTATTTTTAACACTGAAGCATGACTTGATGGAGCAGTGTCGAGGACCACTGCTGAACAGCAAAGTGTGAACAAGTTTCTGGGGTTCCCAGTTGCAGTATCTACCTTGTGACTTCCTTGCTACACACTTGAAAGAAACATCACCAAAATCTCTGACACCACAGGGTCCAGTTGCTGACCTTGGCCTAAGATCCAGAGAAAACGGTTCACCTCGTAGACCTTCCTTCATTCTTTTATCCCATGTGGGAAGGTGGAACCTGTTGCTCTGGAACTAAGCCTCTGAAGTTTCAGCCTGACTGGCTCTACAAGACAGGCTCTTGTATTTTTATAATTGGCTTTAGGAAACATCTGGGCACTCCTGTGGGGCACCCACTGTCCTTTACTGCTAGTGGGGAGGTGTTGGAAGAACCACGCTGGAGGAGGGGGTTAGAGGACAGGACAGGGCAGCCTGAAATCCACCTCTGTGGTAACAGATAGAGAGGCACAGAAGAAAGGAAGATGAACTGAACAGAGCAGCAACAATGGAAGATGAAGAGCAGGATGAGGCAGGTGCTACAATGGACCATCTCTGGTCCTCACTGCATCCAAGGGCAGGTGCAGGGAGCGGAGGCAAGGAGGGAGTACTGCCTTTTAGGGGATCTCCAATACTTGGCTTTGTGCAGAAAAGGAGGGAGAGGTGTTGGGGCAGCTAGCCCTGTGGAAAAGAGGCAGGTGGGGGGTCCTGCCCCAGCCAGTGGCTGGGGGACACCTGGGCGTTCGTGTCGTGTGGCTCCGCTGGGTTTGTGCGGGGCAGCAACGGGGATGGGCCGTGGGGCTTGTAGGGACATGGCAAGGGAGGAGCCCCGTGGCTCCCCCCTTGGCTCCCCCCTGGGCTCCCCCCAGGGCTGGCAGCCAGGACACGCACGAGTCCAGGGTGCAGGGACTCCTGTGCAGGAGGAGGACACCCAGCTGCTCCTCCACAGCATCCAGAGCAGGACAGATGCTTACGGGGCTCTGTCGCTCTCAGGCATCAAGGGTCCCTTCAACAACTTGTTGTAGCATGCAGAGTTATTTTTTCTAGGCTAACACAATTGTTTCAGAAGCTAAGAGGCACAGCTGGACAAACACACAGGGGGTGTTGGTGGGAGTGGGTGTGCACAACCCAGCTGCTGGGTGTGCTACACAGCAAGGAGCTTGGAACCACGACAGCAGCTTGGGTCAAACATACAAGCACTCACATGCCTGAATCCTTGACCTTACAGAGCCAGAAGTCCTTAGACAAGGGCTGCCAGAACAGAAGCTTACCAGGTTGGTAAGATGGTCTTTGGCAAGGATGGATGGACTTAGGTGTATTCTACGTAATATGTGTGTATACACACAAAAAAATCTGTGCCTATAGGGACGAGCGTGGATCTGTGTGTAGGTGAAGTATGTGAGTGTGTCCACACATGTAAAAGTGCTGTTTGAGAGGTCTCCATAGGCTGTTCTATAATGGTATTGTATTAATCAAGTATTTCTTGACAACACTGACCTCCACCTTTCATGTTGACTGTTTCTGCTTCCAGGAGAAAGATGCCCAGGAGCTACCACCTCCTCATTTTGACACAGACACTTCATGGAGCCAATTTCTGGCAGCTTCCTTCTAGGGGATCAAATGCACCTTTCTGGTGAATTCAGCTGCTTTTCCTTTCACTGAGTGATGCTTCTTTATGTTAAGCTCTCTTTGTCCTTTCTGGGCAAGATCTGACTCATACCAATAAAACACACTTCCCCTAAGTGGCATTGTTCACAGTTGTGTTTCTTTGGCTATGGACCCACTCACACACTTGTTCTAAACATCCCTTTTCTCTCCACAATCTCTTTTCTACCTTCATCTCCCTTTCTGGAAATTCTTGAGGTGTTCCATGTCCCATAAAAAATGACCCAAAATGCTGGTCTGGAGCATCTCTGTGCCAGGACAGGCTGAGAGCCCTGGGGCTGCTGATCTGGAGAAGAGAAGCCTCAGAGGGGATCTGAGCAGTGCTGAGCAAGAGCTAAAGGGCCCCAGGGGGGCCAGACTCTGGTCAGTGGTGCCAGTGACAGGACAAGGGGCAACGGGCACCAACTGGAACCCAGGAGGTGCCACCTGAGCAGGAGGAGAAACTTCTCTGCTGGGAGGGTGCAGAGCCTGGAGCAGCTGCCCAGAGAGGCTGTGGAGTCTCCTGCTCTGGAGAGATCCCAAACCCTCCTGGCTGTGACCCTGGGCACCCTGCTGGGGGTGACCTGCTGGAGCAGGGGGGTGGAGGAGATGATCTCCAGAGGTCCCTTCCCACTTCACCACGATGGATTTTGTCTGAGCTCAGCCTATGTGCAGACTGCTATAACCTTGGTATCATGCAAAACGTTCTTGGGAATGGCCACTGCAGCCTGTGCACATCCCCTGCTCCGACCACCCACCCGCTGCTGGCAGGCTGTGCAGGCCTGTCTGCGGCGGAGCCCCT
>NW_008619030.1:1376-5609 GCF_000691845.1 Merops nubicus | reverse complement strand
GCTGGCAGTGGGGGGGGTGCTGATCCCCCCCGTGCTGTGCCTGCCGCTGGGCAGGGCTCCCACAGCACCCAGGCTCCTGCTGACAGCCCCTGCAGGGGGCACGTGGGGAACAGAGCGGGGGCAGCAGGAGTTTGGGGGAGCACAGCCAGGACATCTGACCCCCGCTGACCAAAGGGGCGTTCCAGAGCATGTGGGCTCAGCTCAGCAGAGAGCTGGTAAAAGGAGGAGGAATTGGGGGGGCTGCTCCTGGGTCCTCTGGCACAGCCGCTGTGCGTTTGGAGCCCTGCTCCCCGGGGCAGGCCAGACACCCCCTGGGGTGGGAAGGGCAGAATCAGTCTCTGGGTTGTTTCTCTTCTCTTCCACGCTCAGCATTGCTTGGCTTTGCTTTCCCATTCAGCTGCCCTTGTTTTACCCACAAGGGTTTTGTCTCAATCCCATTTTCCTTTCCCCTTTTGCTCTGTGGAGGAAGGAGAGGAACCGGGGAGGGTGACAGAGGGGCCTGGTGGGCACTTGCTCAGCCAGGGTTAACCCAACACACTGAGATATCACAGGAGGGTCACAACAACTTCTCTGAGCAGCACTTTTTTGATGTGGATTTTGTTCCAAAGCAACTGCTAGCAGGAAGAAATTTTTTTCCTCATGTCCAACCTCAGCCTCCCCTGGGGCAACTTGAGGCTGTTTCCTCTTGTCCTGTCCCTTGTCCCTTGGGAGCAGAGCCCGACCCCCCCCTGGCTCCAGGCTCCTGTCAGGAGCTGTGCAGAGCCAGAAGGTCTCCCCTGAGCCTCCTTTGCTCCAGGCTCAGCACCCCCAGCTCCCTCAGCTGCTCCTCCCCACACTTGGGCTCTAGACCCTTCCCCAGCAGCTCCATTGCCCTTCTCTGGCCACGCTCCAGCCCCTCAAGGTTCTTCTTGGTGGGAAGGGCCCAAAAGTAGCTGAAGAGTCAAGGTGTGTCCTCCTCAGCACTAAGTCCAGGGGACAATCCCTGCCCCAGCACTGCTGGCCACACCAGTGCTGCTCCAGGCCAGGATGCTGGTGGTCTCCTTGGCCACCTGAGCACAGGCTGGCTCATCTTCAGCCAGCTGTCCACCAACACCCCAGATCCTTTTCTGCTGCTTTAAGCTGGTTCTGTCAGGGCTTAAACATCTCCAAGCATGGAGTGTCTGCAACCAAACATATTTTCCTTGTTTTTAGATGGAGCTTCTTGTGTTTCAGCTTGTGCCTCTTCCCTCTGGTCCTGGTACTGAGAGCAACTTAACTCCTTATTTTTGTGAGTCTAGGAGGTGAAAACCAGCACCAGGGAGCACGTTATCTTTTTTCCTGCTAATTGACATGGCATGTGACAGGCAGGCATGAGAGCTTGCCCTCTACCCCAAAACAGAGCTTCCCAAATTCAGTTTCCTGCAGTATGATCATAGTAGAAGGAAGCTTGCTCCACTGTGACCAGAAAAACAGGGATTTTGAGCTCAGCTCACTCCATTCCAGTCCTTAGAAAGAGAAGTTTGGGCCGCTGGGTTCAGGCATCTCTTTTTGCCCTGCCACACCACAGCTGCTGGCTGTGCACCAGCCCTGTGCCTGTGACACCACAGCAAGCCCTGGGCAGCACATCCCCTCCACTTTCAACTTTCAGTATTACTTCTCATTCTCTTATTTATAGGAAAACAGAAATCCCGAGACCAAGTGTTCTTCCCAGATTATTTTGCCTGCTGGTCTATTTTAGGTGGTGTGCATCAGCCTTCAGAATAGGTGTCATCTGGTTTGAGCACCTGATTTCCCACCTTGAAACCCCACCAAAGGTTAGGTGGTACCTCCGTGTGCCTTTGAAGTGTGCCTACATCAGGTTAACAGATCTAAAGCATGAATGGTTTTGGGAAAGCCCAGTGGGTGAAGTGAACTAATCCTGCCTGCAGTGATCAGAGCACTGCAGTAGCATTTCCTGCAATTTGGCTGATTTTGGGGTACAACATTTCTCTTCCTGAAGACCAAAAGTCATGCCCTGCTTTTGTCACCCATAAAAAGTATCCTGAAAGGAAGGGCAGAAAAAGCTAAAGGGCCAGGTGAGTTACCTGGAGGTTTGCTATGCCCATCACTCCCTGTGCCTTTGGGGCACAGCCCCTCTTGTCTGCCTCCCCCAGATGATGCTGAGGCCATCCCCAGAGGTCACTGCTGGACACCCACCTCCACCCAGCAAAATCCACTGGGATTTTTCCCCTCAAGAGGTTCCCTCACCTTTCAGACAACACTGCTGTCAATGCAGTCTGCCTGGTGGCCAGCCTGGAAACCTGGGGTGTAGAAGAGCCAGCAGGAAAATGCATGAATTGATCTGATAGTATTGAACAGAAATGGTGTAAAAGTATTGGAAGGTAACTTCCAAAATCCCTTTTTGAGGTGGGGAAAAAGGAAGCAGGGTGGACGCAGGAGGTGATGGAGGTACCACTTATATTGCCTTTTTTTTTTTCCTTGTCTGAGTTCAAAACTGTGTTTATTCTTATTGTATGGTTTGCTTAACTTCATACGTAACAAAGGCACATGGATCATGACTGGACACTTGACAATATGTACTGAAAATTAAATGGACACTATAATATCTTGATAAGCAAAGCGTTGTGGTCTGTAGCATCAGCTCTCAGTGTGGGGACATCCGAAGCTCCACACCTCTGTCTGAGTCCACGTTGAAATGCTGCCATGCCTTAAGACAGCAAAATAAGAGCTATAATTCAGTGTTGAAAGGAAGGCTCCTTCCTCCTGCAACGAGCTGCCCACAGGCTTTCAGGTCCCAGGTCCCAATTCTAGAGGACAGGCTGGGAGCTTGCTCTGCACAGGCAGCCTCGGGGAGGCTCTGCTCTTCCCTGCTCGTAGAGGACAGGTCAGAGTCAGGACAGGCACCCCCTGGGCTGAAATCTAACCCTGCACAAGCAGTCTGCAAACTGTCCAAACTTCTTTTGGTGATGGTTTTCGATGGGCCTACAAGAAAGCTGGGGAGGGACTTTTTACAAGGGCTTGTGACAGGAGAGGGGGTAATGGGATCTAACTGGAAGAGGGGAGATTTAGATTATAAATTAGGAAGAAGTTCTTCACTGTGAGGGTGGTGAGCCCCTGGCCCAGGCTGCTTTTTTTTCATGACTGGAGGTGTTCGGGTCCAGGCTGGGTGGGGCTCTGAGCAGCCTGGTGCAGTGGGAGGTGTCCCTGCCCATGGCAGGGGGTGGAACTGGATGATCTTTAAGATCCATTCCAACCCAAACCATTCTAGGTTTCTCTGATTCAGTGACATGGATGATATTTTGGATCTTTTGAAGGCAAATGGGAGAGCTGGCAGCCAGGATCTTACCCCAAGCAGACAGAACTGGAGAGGGGCCTGGGTCATCTTGCCTAGTCTGTGCTTTTGCAAAGAAGGATTGGACGGGCTTTTAGAAGCAAATTGTGCATAGCTCCCCCTTCCCCAGGAGGAGCAAGGGAGAACAGTAGATTATCTCTGGGCAGGCACACCAAACCTGGGAGTACTGAATTACAAAACGAGTGGAGAGGAGGGTCCCTCCAGTGGTGTGCAGGAGGTGCCCCGTGGATGGCACCAGCCTCATCTGCAGCTGCAGATAACTCCGTCTCCTGAAGGAGACCAGATCCATCTCTTGGAGGAGACCAAGGCTGACTGTACTTTTCCCAAGAAAGGTTGGACCAGATGATCCCTGAGGTCCCTTCCAACATGGTATCCTGTGACTCTGAGATCTAAAATAAACACAGGCTGTTAGTATCGGGAAGAGGACGGCCTGAACCCATGAGAAAAGGGAAGAATTGTTTTCTTTCCTTTTCTTCCCAGAAAAAGAAGAGTCACGGTCCAGAGTAGGGCAAAAAATCTTGAGAAATACCCCAGAGGAAATTTATTTTTAAACTGCAGCAAACCTATCAAATTCTGATGACACAGCCAGAGGGGCAACTGGGAGCCGTTTGCCGTTGCCTGGTGTGGGTCCAGCCCACACCCCCCTGCACAGACAGGAATGCTGCCACAGCTCTGCAGCTGCTGCCCTGGACGGCTCCACACCACACTGGGGAGAACTCTGGGGGTGCCAGTTAGAGCAGGGCTCCCCCGGACCAAGGGCAGTGTCAGCAGGAGCAGTTTAAGGCAATGGGTTTACGAGCCTAGGAGAGGACCTTGTTATGCTGAAATAATTTTGTTTTCAGAACAGATTTTTCTTCCCAGGGTTCTGAGCATGATGTGGCTTGAGATGGGCTGTAGATGGG
>NW_008619030.1:0-1345 GCF_000691845.1 Merops nubicus | reverse complement strand
GGGCCCCCGCCCCCTGCCATACCTTGTCTGGTTAAGTGAAGTACTTTGAAGCCAGCCAGGCTCTGTGCTTTGCACCTTCCTTCCCTCACCAGTTCCTTCCACAAGCAGCTGGAAGGAAGCTCAGCAGTGTCTGGACATCCCAGAGGTATGGCAGGAGTAAACACTTGTGTGCATGGATAAGGATGTTCTGTCAGCTGGGAATGCAGTGCTGCTGCCAGTCCACACACAGGCTGCTCAGACACAGCCTCGTTCTCAGACTCCCTCTTCCTAAAACTACAGCTGGACATCTAAGAATTCATCTTCTCAGAAATGCAGTGTGACAGTTCTCTCGACCTGGGAAATACCCAGTAAATTCTATTTCTTGATCAGGATTACACAAGCCTTCTGCCAGCCCCTCACGAGGTCAGGGCAACTGCCAGGACAGGCTGGCAGAGGTGACCAAGGGAAAAGCACAAGGGGACCTTGGGGAGAGCATGGCTCTGTTACTCTGTGTGTGTGTTGGCCATTTAGCTTCTTGTGACACTCTTTATACCTGTTACTGTTGAATAGTCATGGTTACCTGGTCAGGATGGCTGCTTAAAATACAGGTGGTAGAGATAAATTTGAGTGTGGGACCCTCACTCCCAGCAGGACCTGGAGGGGCTGGAGCGTGGCCAGAGAAGGGCAACGGAGCTGCTGGGGAAGGGTCTAGAGGCCAAGTGTGGGGAGGAGCAGCTGAGGGAGCTGGGGGTGCTGAGCCTGGAGCAAAGGAGGCTCAGGGGAGACCTTCTGGCTCTGCACAGCTCCTGACAGGAGCCTGGAGCCAGGGGGGGGTCGGGCTCTGCTCCCAAGGGACAAGGGACAGGACAAGAGGAAAGGGCCTCAGGTTGCCCCAGGGGAGGTTTCAGTTGTCCCTGAGGAACAATTTCTGGCCCTGGAGGGTTGCCCAGGGCTGTGCCAGGCTGCCCAGGGCAGTGGTGGAGTCCCCACCCCTGGAGGGGTTTCCAAGCCGTGGAGATGTGGTGTGAGGGACACGGGGCAGGGGGGACTTGGCAGTTATGGCGGATGGTTGGACTCAATGAGCTTAAAGGTCTTTTCCAACCAAAACAATTCTCTGTTTATATGATTTTCTTCTATAGGCTGGTGCAAGTAATGGAGAATCAGATCTGCTGGGACAAAAGACAGGTGTCTTTACAAACAGTGACATTTTAGAAGATAGAGAGGACTTTTGTAATTATATTTTAACTGCAGTGTAGAGTTTAATGCAACATGCAGCTTTATCTAACAGCAGCTTGGTGTGTGGCTTTAGCTGTAGAAAACAAGGACGAAAACCTGAGAAGTTGAATGGGAACTAACCAAAACCAGC
>NW_008619029.1:0-1233 GCF_000691845.1 Merops nubicus | reverse complement strand
AGAAAGATGGACATGAAAGTGGAGCTTGGCTCTGGTTTCTCTCTCATTCAGAACATTCAAAAACTATTAACTGTGGTGGGGGTAAGGAGCAGCTGGTTTTAATATCGTGCTCTTCCAATTGTGTTGGGTTTGGGTTTTTTTTTTTCCCCTGCTATTCGCGAGCACTTTAAGTGACATGGTTACATGTATTTGATTAAAAAGCTGTAATTCAACGAGTGCGTTTTCTTGTACTGTACAAAACGGCTTAAAGACACAGGATTTATTTACGGTGGTCTCCCAGTTTTCCAGCTCTGCCGAAAGACAAGATGACAGGGAAATCACAGAAGGGGGGATGGAGAGCAGCAGAGGGGGACACACAATCCCGCCCGGTTTTCCCAGTGCAGGGACCACAACCGGATCCTTTTCTCCCCTCTAAGGCTCAGCCTGCTGCCACCAGCTTGGTCCTTGGGGCCATCCGCTGGTCCCAAAGGCAACAGCTCCTTGTCATGGGCCCCAAGGTCAAGGCTCAGCCCACAGGGGCTGGCAGCGAGGAGGGGAGACCTGGGTTGCCCAAACTGGTCCCACCCTCGCCCGCAGTAAGATGCTGCAGGACCTGGCTGGGAGAGGGAGATGTTTTGTGCCCACCCCCTGCCTGCACAAGGATGCTGCCAGTACTGAGGAGCCCGTCCCAAGACAGCAGCTCCTTTTCCTAAGGAGGAAAAAGCCTTTATGAGATCCCAGCGAGGAGCTGTGGCTCGATGCCACTGAGAGCCCTGGATCATCTCCCGTTAACCCCAGCATCTCCCGTGGCATGGCCACAGCTCATCTGCATCCCAAGGGCTCCTCCGCTTCAAAACCAAGGTGTTTCACCCCCAAAAAGCTGCAGAGGAGGTGAAGAGAGAACTAGAGGGGTTGCTCTGCACCCTCTCAAGCACCACGATAGCCCTGTCTCTCCACTCTGGCAGTCCCAAGGGGCTGCAGCGTGGCTGTGGCATGGCCTCTGTGCCCCATCCCATCCTATCCCATCCCATCCCATCCCAAGCCATCCCGGGGCTGGCTGCATTCCTGTGTGCATCCCTGGCCTGGGAGGCAGGCGTGTCAAGCCATCCCGGGGCTGGCTGCGTTCCTGTGTGCATCCCTGGCCTGGGAGGCAGGCGTGTGCACGTGTGTGTGCGTGTGCCATCCCCCCACCCCAGCGAGCAGCCCCACCCAGCACAGCTTCACCCCCTCACCCAGCTTTGCTCATGTGTGATA
>NW_008619028.1:0-21933 GCF_000691845.1 Merops nubicus | reverse complement strand
CTTGGTGTCACCAGCAGGCTTGCTGATTTTGCTTGAGTTTTGCTTGAGCTGTTGGCAGAGAGGCTGTTCTCCCTGCCCAGGGCCACTCAGAGCCTGCTGCCTGAGCAGGCCAGTGGCTCAGCACGTGGGCTCTCTCCTTGCTCTGGGCTTCTGTGCCTGCTCCCTGTGCTTTGCTTTCACCTCTGATAGAGGGGGGTTATCAGATTCTGCCTCACTGCCAGGGAACAGCCAAGAGGGATGGTTATTACAGGATCCTCCAACCAGTCAGCAACACGTACCTGCCTTAAACCTCCCTCTCCAGCAGAGCTCAGATGTCTCCAGGACCTGCTATCCATTTCCTTAATGCAGCTGCCTGACAGTTAAATCCATGCCTGTGTCTATTAGGGACGTGCATGTGTTATGAGCCCCGTGAATTCAGGCAGCCCTGTGAAATCTGGCTGATGCATTCACTTCAGCCCTCACCCCTCCTTCCCCCAAAAGTTACCTGTGGGCCAGGCACTGGAGCTGGCAGGTCGTGAAGGAAAACCACAGGGTGGGATTTGGGGAGAGCAGTGGTGGGAGCTCCTGCCTCGTGCTGCCTGCACCAGGCCCAGGGCAGCTCTGGGAGAACAGCACTTCTGCATCAGCTGCAGAGACACCACACGCTGCTCTGGAAGCACTTCAGAGACCTTCACTAATGGAGCTTATTGCCCCGAGGGGAAATGGCCAGGCAAGGAAAGTAACAGCTTCCATCTGCAGCTGATTTTAAGGCATTGGAGAGAGTCCTGGCTTGGCTCTGGCCGAGGCAGACCCAAGAGGAGTCTTTGTGTTGGCACAGCCCAGGAGCCTGCCCGGAGACCTCATCTCTGGGCTTTGGACCTGCCCCTGGAGATCTCAGGTCTTCCAACTCTGTCTCTGGGTCCTGGCTCCTCACTGGATCTCAGGCTGCAGCTGGGCCTTGGAAGGGCTCCAACACGTGCATTGAGCAGCCCAGTCTAACCCAGATAACGGGGTGCAGGAGACACAGGGATCTATGCAGAGAGGAATGTCCTTGACTGGAGAGCATCCAGGCAATGCCTTCATGAGCATGGACTTCTAGGAACCACCTACAGTTTCTCTGGGCTCTGCTGACAAGTGTTTCTCCTCTTTTAGGGCCCACGTGAGTGTTCCAGCTCTTCACCAGACCATATCACTGTTAGGAGATGGATGAAATTCCCTCAGGCCCTGGCTGGAAGGAGCCAGGCTGCAATGCTTTCCACACAAGTCACGCAGCCTTGTCTTGAGCATGTGGGCTTCCCTCCCACTCCAACCTGCTACCAGGGCTGGGATTTTTGTTGTTTGTATTTTTTTTTTCCCCCTCCTTCTTCTTCTAACCTTCCTTTGAGCTCTCGCTTGCTTCCTCAGCACCTAGTGTAATTGCTTCAGTCTCCGAGGAGCCCGGCGAGGATTTATGTAACACACCAGGCAGCAGTTTGAAAGTCTGCTTTTGGATAGAAGAACTTAATGCTACACCAGCCTTGGGGAAAATGAGCTGAAATCCTTGGGAGGGCTGAGTGGTGTTTGCTGCACGCTGCTGAAGCGAAACGCTGCGGGTGCTCCCAGCATCCCTGCTCCTCAGCAGCCAGAGGGGAGCAAAGAAGAGGAGAGTCAGGCTTGCTCCTTTCTGTCTCTGCTTCTAGGCTTTTTTTTCCATGTCCCTCTCCAGGCTTTACCCAGGGAGGGAGTCAGCAGCAGCCCCCGAGCGCTGCAGCAGCCCCCAGTTTGGAGAGGGGGGGCAGAGATGGAGTGTGGTTGTTTTTTTCTGGCAGGCAGTGTGGCTTGGCTGGGCTCTATCCATCTCCTCTGCTTCTCTGGTGGTGTCAGGGCCAAACAGTCCCCTGGGGTGCTTCTGTTGCTTTCAGGAACATCACCTGAGAAGGACATCGAGGCTTTGGTGCTTTTAGTTATTTAGGGTTGAGATTTGGGGAAGGATGGGCGAGGGAGTGCTGTTATTAGGAGGAAGAGGGGAGAAACAATGTCCTTGTCAGGCTCTTGAGCCCACCAGCCCTGCAGCAGCTTCATTTTCCCATCAGGTGCCTGGTGGAAATAACACCAGAGCAATCAAACGGGTTCAGCATCTAAGTCTGCCCATCTGTCAGGGTGTCTGTCCTCCCACAAAGCTTGTGAGCTGATTTCAAGTGCATTCCACACAGAATTAGGGACCTCAAAACTTGGAGGCACCCAACCAAGGCAGTGAAGAGATGCAGCTGAGCAGAAGGATGAAGAGAGGACCAAGTCATTACAGAACCAGCACAGGGCAGAGATGCAAGAAAAAATGCATCAGTCAAGAGAACAACTTCCCTGAGAACCTGATGGCTTTCTAAACTTTGTTTACAATGAAAAGGAAGAGAAAAGCCTTTAAAAAGTTACACAGCCTGCAAATTAAACAAAGCCTTGCACCTCTGGACAAACAGCCCACCTCTGGTCAGCTGGGGAAGCCCTCATCATCCCCACCATCCTCATCATCCTCACCATCCTCATCCTCCACCTACTGCTGGTGCCTACAGGGTCTGGCTGGAGGCAGGACCTGCCCTGCTTTTGGCAAAAGGACTCCTGACTAGCCAACATGGAGCCACAAAACAGTGGTGAATGAACCCCAGCTCTCCTGGCTTTAGTACTAAGCTGAGAAGAAGACCTGGCACCCTGCTGCTCTGCACTCCTGGTCCCACGAGGGCAACGTGTTGCCCACACCTCTACAGTGCTGCTTCCCTCATCCTTACATTTATGGGGGTGTTAGAGCAACACCAAACCCTCCTCAGGCACCCTGCTCCCCACAAGCACTGTTACACCCTGCTGCTGCCATTGCTCTTCTTGCTTTCCTTGCTCTTCTTATTGAGCCTTTGAGCTCCCACCTCCCCACCACCACCAGCTCATCCATCATCTGCAGCATCCAGCGAGCACGTTGCCACTCTCCTTTCTGCTCCTTCTTGTATCTATAAAGAAACAGGGCAGAAAACAACCAACAACAACCACCAAAAGAAAAAAAAAACCACCCAAGTAAATTAACATCACAGCTGAGGTTTAACACGCACAAAAGTCAGGAAGTTCAAAGTTATGGTTCCCCCTCCAGCTGTAATTCTGGCACACTGCACATATATATTAAGACATTAAAGTTAGCCCCATAAACAGTAATACAAAATACTACACACACACAAGGGGGCCAATCTACGATGGCCAAGGGAGCCATAATTCTGCCTAACCTGACTCCTGTGCGTGTGTTTCTCCCTCAAAAAAAGGAATAAGTCAGCTCTCATTCACTTGGAATTCAAAGCTCAGGACACTGATAGGGAAGAGAAACGAGAGATGGTTCTGTCAGCCTCTTCTTCCTCTTTTTTTTGGGGGGGTTTTATGGCACAGGCTGTTGTCTAGTTGCTTGCGATCAATGCTCTGCCTCTGTCTGACTTTGATGTATCAGGAAAGATCTCAGATTTCTATTCCCCTTCTCTCTCACTTTGTAACTGATCCAGCTCCCCAGCAAGGCACACGCAGGCAATAGATAAGGGATAGCCTTTGATTGAATTTACTTAATTTATACAGACCGTGGGACACAAGAGGAATATTAAAATACAAATTAGCAGCTTCGTATTTCACGTGCATTGAAATCTCCCCAGCAGATAATGAGCTGCTGGAAACTTATCTGCCAAAGGTCTCTCCCCAGCCACACCTATTCCCTTTCCCCCAAGATCTTCCAGTAAATGGTAGGAAAGTTGATAACTGGAGAGTTACAATTTAGGTCCTTAAAGGGACAATAACTCAGGCCAACATTTTTAAACAATTCCACTGTGGAGGAGCTGCACTGAGAAGGCACAAAAGGTTTTTCAGCCCTTGCAGAGCAGAATGAAGAGATGCCTCCATCCCCATTTCCATGTGAAATGGAAGATCTTGCATCATCACACAGGATCTCTGCTCCCTCCGTGGTTGAGGCACAGAAAGTGTGGCTGTGTGAGACTCTGGCCACCCAGCCCCTCATCCTGAGTGGTGAGGAGGTGCCATTATCTACAGGAGCATCCTCTAGCAGTCCCAAGTAGCCTTTGTCTTCCTGGATTAGGTAAAATCCCCAGTCTGGGTGCAGAATTTAACTCTTCTGCCCCTGCTCAGACGACAGGCTGGATAAATCTGAGGGTTCTGCAGTACTGTGGAAGTTGCAGATGAAGGGGTGGGGAAGGGACAGAGCAAAAGGACCAGTCATGGTGCATTGCAGGAAGGATGGGAAGGTTCTCCACACACACATTTTCCTCCTGGTTGCCCTGTACCAACAGAGGAACCCTGAAAAATCTCCTGTAATGTTAAATTGTTTTTCCAATGGAGATGGGTATCTGGATTTGAACAAGAAATCAGCCAATAGACCTGACTTTGAAATGCCTACAGGTAAATTAAACCAACAAATAAAGCCAGCCTGGAGGTCAAACAGACACCATATGCTTAATAAGTTATAAAGGACCCTGTTGCTTCTCAGTCCAGGGTCTTTAACACTGCTTGTGGCCAAAACCAAACAGAAATGAAGAAATATTCTCCAACAGGATTCTCCAAAAGGAAGGTTTAATTTGAAGTTAGGCCAATGAGTACTTGAATTCTGTACACCAGGACTCCAGTGGCTCCTGAGGTGATTATCTTCACTCAGCTGAAGGCACTGGGAAGGTGAGAACCTCATCTGCTTCCCAGGAGACCAGATACATCTCCAGCCTTACCTGGGTGGACTGTGAGCAGTAGATGGTACACCTCCTAAGGGACAGATGCCCATGAGCAGGGAATATCCCCCCCTGCCCAGCTCCTCCCCAGGCTGGGCACTGCTGGAGCACGGGAGAGGAGCTGGAGTGAGGACACAGCCACGTGTGGCTGGGCACTGGGGGTGAGGGGCTGCTCTGCACCCTCCCTTCGTGCCCACGCCAGTAAAGCTGGAGCAGCACTGAGGTCAGATGGGCTGAGAGGTGAAGGTGTCAGTGGTGCTGGCTCACCCTGTGCCCTCCAGCCCGGGGAGACCCTCAGGACCAGACCCTCCCCTTAAGGAGAAGAACTAAGGGACATTTTTGCAAGAATATTCTGCTTTCCTTGATTTCCCACTGGAGAGCTGAGAAGCTAGGACACAGTGGAGGAAGAGATTTCCCTCACCTTCCAGGCTGGCACTTACCTGCCTCCCACTGCCACCAAGCACATTTTGGCTCCTTCAGTGGAGCCTCTGTGCAGTTTCAGAGGGCACAGGCACTTTTAATGCTGTTTTGGAGCAGAAGGATCCAGCTTTACCCAAGCCTGCTTGGGCACAACTGGGGAGCAAACAGAGCATGACTTCCAACCAACCTCCCAACTTTGATGAGTACATCCCTTCCCCAGAGGCACAGAATAGCTGGATAGCCAAGATGCTCTTTCTCCATTAAAGAGCAGTCTGATCCTCTGACTTTTCTTCCCATTAGAAAGTAAAATGACCCAGGGAGTGACAAAATTATGCTGTCAAAAACAAGACAGTCACTTTGAAAATCAATAATACCCCAAGGTGTTATTGTGAGTTAACAGCTCTGTGAGACCCGAGGCACAGAGCTGGTGTTAACACTGCTCCTGCCTCCTCTCCCACCAACAGCCCTCACTCCAGAAAATCTCTGACATGGAATCCTACTTAAAGCAGTGCAAAGGATGGGTTTTTTTTTTTCAGCTCAGTGACCAAACCAAAAATAATCCAGGGAGATGAGAAAAAGAGAGGAAAGTAATGTGCTAAATGCTTTATGGAGGCACACTCAAAATATTACTTTTTTTGTTTGGGGTGATTTAACCATTGCTGACTTCCACTCCTCTATTTTTACTTGGTTGCTAAAAGCAGCACTGGAGGAAAGGTGTTACTGAAGAGTGAAACATGGGATTTGTGTCACCCTGACACAGCCTGGTTTGCTCTCTGCCTCCCTTTCCCATCCCTTTCTGCTCCTCAACCAAAACTTGCTGAACTGAACCCAAAGTGGGGCAGCCTGTCCTGCAGCTATGAAAATTTAAAAACCAAACCCAAAAGTGAACAGCTCCCCCAGCATAGATGGTTTCAAGACAGACAGATCATCTAGGAAGACTGGTGACCCTCCAGAGGTTTAGAGGTCCCCTCCAGATGTGTCCCTGTGTATCTCAGCAGCTATGGAAATGCATGAGCCCTGGAAGGCAGGCTGAGGAGGAAACAGATATGAGCTGCCCTGGCTAGCCCTCCACTGGGAGAGGAGAAGGCTCTGGGGAGACCTTAGTGTGGCCTTCCAGTGTCTGAAGGGTGGCTACAAGAAAGCTGGGGAGGGACTTCTTAACAAAGGCTTGTAGTGATGGGACAAGGGGTGATGGCTTCAAAGTGGGAGAGGGGAGATTTAGATTAGAAGGAAGGAAGAAATTCTGAAGGTGGTGAGACACTGGCCCAGGTTGCCCAAGGAATTTGTGGATGCTCCATCACTGGGTGTGTTCCAGAGCAGGGTGGATGGAGCTTTGAGCAACCTGCTCTAGTGGGAGGTGTCCCTGCCCATGGCAGGGGGTTGGAACTAGAAGATCTTTAAGGCCCCTTCTAACCCAAACCACTCTGTGATTCTTTGTTCAGCACTGGGAACCTGTTGACCCCCACTCCTGGGAACAGGCATTTAGCTTCTGGGGAAGGCAATGGTGTCTCTTCTCAGGAGCATTGAACATGGATAGACAGGGCAGAGGTGGCATCAGGCTCTTGGGTGCACCATAAAAGTCCCAAGTGGCTGTTGTCAGTAAAGCTTCTGCTGCATTTTTACAGGGCTCAAAGTGTGAGGTCTGCCACCTTGGCCAAATTCTGGGTTGGGGTCATTAGTTGTTGCCCAAACCCTGGTTTAGAGCCTTGCATGGGACTCCTGCCAACTGCTGTGGGGGAGAGCTGGGGAGGCTGACAGCTTGTGACAAGTTGCCCCCCATGGTCCCTCATCCTGCTTCACGACCACTCCTGGCAGGGAGAACGTGGCAGGAAGAAGATGATCACAGGAAGGTCCGGGTGAAATCACACATTAGTCTCATTTCCCTCCCTGTCAAGAAAAAAAAACGTTCCAAAAGAGCCTTTTCTCCCCTTCCTGTGACCAAGGCAATGATCAGAGAACATCTCCTGCCTTGGACTCCTTATTAGTTTAATTAGATGATTTTCTGCATGATTTATCCCCAACGCTGCAATTGCGCAATCAACTCACAGATCAGTTGACAACTTCATTTAAAAAATTAGTGTTTAGCAGCTTTGCAGGCTCGAAAAGCCCCGAGGACATCTGGCAGCAGTGACCCCTTCTGAAGATGACAAACAGTCCCAGCCCGTGTGCCCACCTCCTGCCCTGCCTGCGAGCTGGCACGCGGAAGAGTCCCCCGAGAACCCCCAGAACCTCAACCTTGGGGTGATTCCAGCTCATGTCTGCCAACAGGGCCTGCAGCTTGGTCTTCCTCCTCACACATCAGTCTAGCAAATGTTAGTGAGTGTTACAAGCCTGTCAGGAAGAGGACAGATCCTACTGCCCGTGGACCTTGGCGTTTCAGATGCTCCTGCACCACGCCCCGTGCTTTTGCTGAATTATGTGGGAATTGATGCTGGAGGTGAAGCTGGCACCCATGGTACCCAACTCCAGCCCAGGTCCTGTTTGAGTTCTGCTCATCCTGAGCACGGGGAGGGGGAGGGAGGATGGATAAAGCTTCTGGCTTTATCAGGGAGCTGAAGAACCCAAAGTCGGTGGTGGGTGTCCCAGTTCACAGGCCTCCTGCAGGAAGGGGTTGATCCTGCAGGCTGGGTTTGGAGCAGCTCAGCTTGGCAAGTCTTGGGTTTTCTTGTGCTTCACAGGCTGTCAGAGTCACTGCCAGCAAGGAGGAGGGCAGCAGCACCCACTGATGGAGACAGCAATGCCATAATCATGTTCCTTGGAGGCTTGGCTTCCTGGAGCAAGAGAGAGCTGCTTGGGCAGGTCCTGCAAGGTGTGGTGGAAGAAGATGGACGACCTACAATCCTTTCTGGCAGGTTTGAGGAGCAGAAGACATCATGTGCCTTCTGAGCAGGGAATGCACAAACTGTGTCTCTCCTCTGTAGAAACAGAAGGCAAAACCACTCTCTCCTCCTGGCTTTGTTTGCTGGTCCAGAGAGCCCTGGTCCCCAGGTGGAGGACCTGTGGAGGGTGGACAACTGAACCTTAAGGTATCTCAAAGCCAAATCTGAGTCCTCCATGCTCCATGTTCATGACCAGGCCAAGTCAACAGCATCCCTGCCTTTCCCAGGGAGACTGCCCAAGCAGGGTGACACCACGGTGGCAAGAGAGCATCCTGCATCCTCAGAGACCTCCAGAAACTCCACTAACATCATACAAATTCAGATCTTGTTAAGAAGCTCAGGAACCAGCCTCCATTCCAGGTCTTTAGCAGCCTGAGAGAGTGATTGTAATGAGCTCCATTAATTAGATTGTTTTAATTCAAAGGCCAGCAGGCTAAAAGAGATGTGAATCAGGGGAACCTTTGTGAGGCATCTGCTGAGATTTCTAGCCAGTGCAGTTCCTCCGAGCTGCCCACTGACAAGTCCTTTAGCAAATGTCTCCACTCCCACCTCTCTCAGAATGAGATCTTGGCCAAGAAGGACCAGGAAGGTCTCCAGCTTGCCAGAGAGACCCCCCATTCCCTCTGCTCTCCAGCAGCCCCCTCTGAGGGATGATGGGGCAGCAGTTTCCATCAAGTGAGCCTCCCTCTCTCCTTCCCTCTGATGTTTGCTCCAACTGTTATTCAACTGGATGGTTGAAAAAAACCCAACTCAGAGCAGGAGCTAATTAGAGGAAGACAAGAGAATCAGATCAGCTGAGGTGGAGCTAGTGGAGGTGGTAGGTGGCATAAAAGGGAATGGAAAACAGTCTTGAAGGGTGCAGCAAATGCACAGAGATGGCCCATAACAGAGCAGGTGATGAGGAGAGCAGAGGGAATGGCTGGTGGCTGATTCAGGCTGCTCAGGAGCCACCAGGACTCAGGACCATGCACTCTGCCAGTGCTGAGGGGCCTCAAGTGCAGCACTGGTCCAAACCCTGCCATGCAGCCAGCACCACCCAGCTCCATCACGTCACCCACCCCGGGAGGGTGGAAGAAGCCACGGCCAGGCTGGTGGGACCCTTTTTCCCAGAGGCATTTCTGCAGCTTTCCCAGAAGAACAAGGTTTGAGCTGCTCTGGGCAGAGCAGCAGAGCTCTGCTGCCCCAGGTCCTACTGGGTAGATAAATGGAGACCTCCTGAGCCTTCCATCCATGGTGTTGCAGAGGAGATGAGCAGATAACCCAGCTATCTCTGCCAGCAGTTTGTGCTGCCAGGGGCTGGGGCTGGCTGCCTGAATGCTGCCTGCTTCTGCTACTGGCTAAACTGCCCTGGATCTGTGTCTTTCCTGCCAAAGTACAACATAATCCTCACAGGGGGATGAAGAGCATCACACTGCCAGGGGCACCTACAGCCTCGCTGGGAAGTTAAGAAATTGTTAATTGTGATTTCAGTGGGAAATTGAAGCTCTTTGTGGCTTGTGTGTCCATGGGAGGGTCCCACGATCCATGGGAGAAGAGATGATAAAATAATAGCAAGGGAGGGGGAGACAAAAAGAGAGGAAAGGAGAGAAAGAGCATGAGAAAGAATGGAAGTGAGTGAGATGGGAAGAGAGAGAAAGATAAGCAGGAAGGAAGGATTTAATTCCAGACATCTGGATGTCTGCAGCAGGGGACAGGACGATGTGGGAGACCTAGAGGGTAGCCCAAGGGTTTAAAAAAGCAATGGTTTGGAGTGCAGGTTAGTGACATGTGGCACCAGCAAAGGCCCAAAGTCAGAAGAGGAAAATCAAGGATGTATGTGAGCTCCAGGACAAGCTGCTCATCCTCTCTGGGCCTCAGATTCCCTTAGAAAAATCAAAGTCCATTTTCCCTTGTGTTTGGAAGGATCAATGATGGACTTAGAGGCATCTTGAGATCACAGAATCATAGAATCCTTTAGGTTGGAAGAGACCTTTAAGATCATCAAGTCCAACCATCAAGCCAACACTACTAAGTCCTCTGCTAAAACAGATCAGAATCTGTCAGGGCTGGAAGGGACCACAAGGATCCCCCAGTTCCAACCCCTCTGCCATGAGCAGGGACACCTCCCACTAGATCAGGCTGCCCAGAGCCTCCTCCAGCCTGGCCTTAAAGACCCCCAGGGATGGGGCCTCAACCCCCTCCCTGGGCAACCCATCCCAGGGTCTCACCACTCTCCTGGGGAAGAACTTCTTCCTCACATCCAGCCTGAATCTGCCCACTTCCAGCTTTGCCCCATTCCCCCCAGTCCTGTTGTTACTCCATAGCCTAAAAAGTCCCTCCCCAGCTTTCTTGTAGGCCCCTGAAGATACTGACAAAAAAGACTTCAGAAGAACAAGTCTCCTTGCAATGCAGCTATTTGGGACCTTGGAAAGACGTGGAGGGGAACAGACAGTTGGGAGAAGGACAAGGACTCTGAGATCCTTTCAGCAAGTTTTTGGCCAAAACGTAGTTCTCCAATTCCATGGGATTAAATCCAGCCTTAATGTGGCTCTGTAACTGGCACCTCTGGAAATCCATCATCTCCCAGCTGAGAGAGCTGGGAAAGGGGAGGTACCAGCTCCTTCCTTCCAGTGGCAATGTCTTCTTCTGCCTCCCATGCTCCTCCCCAACGCCGAAATCCCCCGAAGACACCACTGATGATGGAGGGCCATCAGAGAGGCAATTAGAAAGAACTTAGAGTGAATTACATATGCAGGGTTTATTTTCTGTTTTCTGCCATAGCTGCTGCCAATTATTGTGCAATTAGGCTGCCTTCATTAGCAAACGAGATTAAAATTAACATCGTTAATTACTCGTTCTGTTAAACAGGGGGAAGCAGGCAGCTGAGAGGAAGAGGCAGGGAAGGTTGTTCTGGGAGCAGATGCAGCCACACTTTCCATTGGCAGCACTGCTTCTTCAAGGGTTGCAGCAGGTTCTTCAGCTTCAGCAGGGAGAAGGAGGATTGACATGCAAGGCACTGCCTCAAGGTCTTGCAGGAAGAACATCATCATCATCATCATCATCATCATCATCATCATCATCATCACTGTTGCAAAATGTGAAGCTGGTGGCCATGGTGAGCAGCCACTGGAACCTCTCTCCTCAGTTGCTGGTGCAGTAGGGTGACCACCAACAGATATTTCTAAGCAGGTCAACAGGCTGGCAGGCTGGGAGTGTGGCTGGCAGTGCCAGGGATGCTGCAATAAACCCAGCACAGCTATGGTTAGTTTTATTTCCTTTTTCTATTATGGCAATGTTTTCTTGGTGCTGGATGTTTTGTGGGCTCTGGAAGAAGAACGCTTTCCTGGGCTCATGGACTGGAGAGGGAGGTCAAGGGAAGAATTATAGAATCATAGGACCTCCAAAGGTCATCTAGTCCAACCCCCCTGCCACAAACAGGGACATCTCTAACTAGATTAAGCTGCTCAGAGCTTCATCCAGCCTGATTTTCAATGTCCCCAGAGTTGGGGCCTCCACCATCTCTCTGGACAGCCTGTTCCAGTGATCTATCACCCTCCTATTGAAGAGCTTTTTCCTAATGTCTAACCTAAATCTGCCCTTTTCTAGCTTAAAGCCATTCCCCCTCATCCTGTCCCTCCAAACCCTTGTGAATAGTCCCTCCTCTGCTTTCTTGTAGGCATGTCTCAGGTATTAGAAGGTTGCTCCAAGGTCTCCCTGGAGCCTCCTCTCCTCCAGGCTGGAGAAGAGGCAGTGAAGAGCAGCAGTGCTCCACAGTGGCCCTGCTTGCTGCAAAACTCAGATGCTGAGTAAGTACAAAGTGATGCCACTGATCTATGAGGTGACCTTTGGAGGGTCCTGATCACAGGGCTGGGAAGGATCTCAGGAAGTCATCGAGCTCAGCCTGCTGCCTCCATGCAGAACTGATGTGACTGCATAACTTTTATCTGCTGTCTCTCCAGGCCATTCTTGATGGTGTGCACCACCCCAGGCTCTGCCCTCCTGAGACACTGTCCAACGTTGTGCTTTCTTCACACTCAGGAAGGCTTCTCCAAGGGTTTAATTGGCACTGTAGCTGCCCAGTACTAGCTGTGTTGCTCCCCGTGGCCATGGAAAAGTGATTATTCCCATTCTGCTTGCATCAGTCTCTTTCATGTTTAAGAACTATTCCTGTCTTGCCTGAGTTCCTCCTCTTTGGACTAAAGCATCCCAATTTACTCAATCTTTCTTTCCAGATCATGTCTGCTAATCTTCAGTCAGTCCTCCTTGCTCTGAACTCTCCTCTACTGCTTTGTAACTTGATGGATGAGTTGTGCCCAAAACTGGACCCAGGCATCTGGCTGAGATCCCAGCAACACTGGGCAGAGCAGGAACACCATTCTGTGTGTCTTGCTGGTGATACCTCTGTCTAGACTCTCCTGTTGGTCACTTTTCACAGCAACTTGACATCTCTGACTCTTATTGACACAGGGATCAAAAATGAGCCCCAGCCTTTTCTGCAGGATTGCTGCCTAGTCAGCTCTGAGCTTCTGCACCCTGCCTGTGAACAGTTCATTATTCCTGCCTAGATGTAGGATCCAGTTCTTATCTCTATTAAATTGCATCCTATTTCTTCCAAACCATTTCTCCAATTTGTCAAAATCATTTTGAGTGAAATAAAGAGATTGTTAAGGTCATTTGGAAAACATGGAGTGTAGGAAGATGGCCCAGAATTCAGCTTCAGCCTTGCCAGGGGGAATGTTCCCCTTGGATGTGGGCCTGTCTCACCTCACTCTGCAACACCTAGAAGCAAAAAGTGGCCCCTGTGAGAGACACTGTCACAAGCTGAGACACTGACTGACTCCTCAAAGCATCCAGAGGTGCAAATGATCTACTGAACCCTAGGAAACGTCCTGCTGGGGTTGCAGACCCTCTGCTCAGGCTGCTCTCCCTCCATGCACACCTCAGGCCATACTGAAGTCCTTGCACAACGTTTCAACATCCCTCTTCAGCTTGGCCAAAGCCCCAGAACCCACGAGGGCTTCCAGCCAAAGCAAAGACTCCAAAACTGGACCCAAGACTTAGGAAATAGCTGCTCAGGTGGACTCTGACAGTCAGGATCTGCTGGGGGGTTCCCTGCCAGCCTCTCTGCTGTCACTTCTCCTCAGGGGCTCACTGCTCTAGGGAGCAGCAGTACAGCTGCAGCTGAGAGCCTGGAGAAGACAAAGGAGGGAGAGTCTTTTATTGCATCTGCTGTGGAGTACACAAACCTTTGTGTTAGGAATAGGCAGTGAATGAAAGCTGAGGTCACTTATTGTCTGTCCCCTGGCACATCTCCTCTGCTCTGACAACTCCAAGGGCCCCTCTGCCCCATGGCACACACTGGAAGAGCAGCAGCCTGGCTGGAACAGGCTCCTCACACTCCAAGCTCTGAAGAAGCCTGTAGAGCTCTAACATCTGCTGGGTTTGGACCTGCCAGAAGTCATCTCCTCTCTCTGAGCGTGTCCTCACACATACAGAAGATGCCCCAGCTGTGAGTGGCATCCCCAGTGGCAGTGCCCTCACAGCCCAAGCTGAGCACACACGGGCTGTGCCCCTTGCTGGAAGCAGCTGAATGCATCACATTGTTTGCCTGACACCCTCGTGAAGGTGGGAGGAGAAATTTTCCCATCTCTCAAGCTGGGAAACTTGAGCAAAAAGAGATTTAACAACCTCCCCTCAGTTAGTCACAGGCAGGAGGCCACTTGGGGAACTAACACTATTTCTTAGTCAGGGGAGATTTTCAGTGTCGATGATCTGTGAAATGTTTGCCTTGAGTTGCCTTTGGACCCAGCACGGAGCTGTAGCTTATTCAAAACCTGTAGTTAAGAACAGCAACGAACTTGATTAGGTGTGTGGAGACAGCTTCAGAGACACCTTCAATAAGAAAAGCAATCGGATTCTGAGCAGGACAGCACCTCGTGCATAGCAACAAGCCAGCTGGCTCTGAAAAGTGTTTTCTCATGCAGACCTCATCAAAAAATGAAATGAGAAAATAAGTAGATGGGACTAGGCAGGGAATTCTTCTGCCCCTGTGCCCCAAGGGGAGTATATCTGAATTAATAGGCCTTTTTCACTGCTAATGACTCAGTGAAGATGGGGAAGACAGGGGCCACGTCGTGGGCTGGTGTAGATCAGTGTGTACCTGGAGGTACTGCAGGAATAACATCAGATGACATTCATCTTGGCATAGAGCCCATCTCACCAGGGTGCCCACCTCCCCATAGCACAGGGCTGAGCCAAAACCATCCTGGGAGCCCCTGGACCCTCCCTGGCTCTCTGCTGGCAATAGGATGAGGACAGGGAGGCTGCTCAAAGCCTCCAGTTCAAAAGCCACCAAGCTTTACATTGCAGCTGATGGAATCTTTACCAAAGCCAAATCACCCAGCCCTGGGACTTCCATGCTCCTCTCTTGGGCTCAGCATTCCTTGGAGAAAAGCTGAATTGAGCCTGACAGAGGAGAGATGCAGGAAGGCAAAACAAGTGGTGTGGTGGGGTCAGTGGGCTGGAAGGGACTGAGAAAGTGCAAAGGGACCCCGAGGTGTGCAGAGGGGCAAAAAAACCCAGGTAGATCTATGGATGCAGGGGAGAAAAATGAGAAACAAGTGATAGGAAGTGTTCATGTCAGACTCCTCCATGAGGGAAGATTTACCTGCCTCCTTTCTCTAGAAAATTCATTAAGCATTTGTGCCTCCCTCTTCTCCCTGGCAACGTGCTCTAGCTTTGTCCAGGAACAAAACAGTAATTCATGCCCCTGCACTCTCCTCTCAACAGCCATGAAACAACACAGCATCCTCACACCCCAGCCCTGCTTGTCTCGGGCTGATGGGGACCAGCACCCTGGGAGTCTGCTGATATTCCCTAAGAATAACTGCAGGCAAATAGCAGAGAGGCTCCAGTCACCCCACAGGTTGGGGGGAGATCTGGAACAAGAGGAAAGAGGCTCTAGGAATGGGGCATGCCCTCTAGTTAACTTGGATAATTTCTCTCAGCTCAAGCTACAGGGAACTGAAGAGGCCTGTTCCAACATTGCTTAATTTGCCAATGGACTGGCTATGCAAAGAGATAAGAAATAAGGTCTGAAATCTTAAAAGGAGCCAGTAGGAAAACACAGGAGTGAAGACCAGCCCAAATAAAGCCAAAAGCGTGTTTGTGGGCTGATAAGATTCTGAACACTTTCAGCAGCTGACAGCCAGAGGTATCAACAAGGTAGAGAGATTAAATTCCTCCAGGCATTAATTAAAAGAAGTCTGACGAGGAGAGAAATTAAGGCCCTAACACTGAGCAGAAAGAACTGTGATTTTTCTTCTTCAGAGAATGTTTAGCTCCCAACAATTGCTGTGGGGGAAGAAAAGCTTGTGGATGTAAGGTGGGAGATGCAGATGAGAGATGTGGAAACACATCATTAAAGCAGAAGGGCCACGAGGTAGCTGGAACAAAAATAACATTGGCATGAATCTGGTAGTGGTGAAACAGTAAAAAGAAAGGCAAGAAGCTGCCAACCACTGTGGGCAGCCTAAAAAATGTGACTGCATAAAACGGAGTGAAATCTCAAAGATTTCAGTGGCCAGGTTTTGAGATTCCCAAGAGACAAGAGAGGTCAGTAAAGCACCTCCTGGCCCTCAGCTCCTGTGAAGGAGCAGAAGCACAGTGTGATTATAGCTGCAACAGGAGAACAGGCACCTGCTGAGGTTGGTCACCCAGCTCTGGCTGCCCAGGGCTCAGGAGGAAGGAGGGAAATCTCTCTCTTTGAATTCTCACCTGCTTCCAAAACTGGCTGCAGGGACCCAGCGTGTGCATCCACCCAGGGATGCGTGGAGCAGATGTCCTGTGGACCCAAGGGCATCCCCTTGACTTCACAGCCAGACCTGAGAGGAGGAATAACTCCAGGGAAGTTAGAATAGGAGGGATATCAGCCGAGGTTGGAGATCAGCACATCCTGAGTGAGCTCCTGGCTCTCCCACAGACGCCAGGGAGAAGGAAGGATTTGGGGTAAGGCCCTTGCCCATCTCTAGCCTTTGTGCTGTTCATTTTCTTCTGTACAAAATATTCTTTCTCCCTGGGTACATGCATGGTGCCAGGAGGTCTCTGGACCCTGTGCTGACTCACACAGGGCTTACTACACCTGCAAGACCTGTGGCTGCCCAATGGCCTGTCCCATCTGCTGTGGTTTCCCCTCTGCCTCCCCGTGCCACAGCTCACACGGGTGAGTGCTCGTCCAAGGGAGAAGCCAGCTCGCCTGGAAGGGTGTTGATTCCCATTTAGCTGCAGTCCTCTTTCCTCTGGAAGCCACATCCAGACTGATTCCACCCACCAGAACCCAGCACAGCTGACGTCTCCTGGCAGTCCCTTGAGGACACGACTCCAGAAAAAGCATGGCACAGCTGCTCAGCCCCGCTCCCCAGCTCAACACTTCTCTCCCTTTGCCTTTTTTTCTTTTTTTATTTTTTTTTGCCTGGCTATATTTACATCATTTTTGCTCTCACAGGCTGACAGAAGAGCGAATGCTTCGTGGCAGGGAGGGATGGTGTGCCAAGGGACTCACAGAAACCTGCAGTGTCTCTGGAACACCCACGGTCCAGCCCCGAAGGTCACGAGTGAAATGTCAGCTCGGGGCTGGGTTCCATTCACCTGGCATCCCTGTTAATAACAATGCCTAATTAGAAAGGCTTTTAAGCATCCGTGACATTAATTTAATGTGAAAAACTCATGGAGCTCTATTGGAATTTTTTCCCCCTGTAAAATTAACCCTGCAGGCTTGTTACACATGTTTTCATTAGGGACTGGGAGCAGTGGGGATATTTGATGAATTCGAATCAGCCCCTTAGTCTTTGAGCTTAACTTTGTATTCCAAGTTCTTTTATGCTGATAGAGCCCTGATTAGACTTTTTTTCTCCCCCCTATTAGTTGAAACACACGCTACAGACTCCTCACACTGTGGCTGAGAGCTAGAAATCCAAATTCACTGCTGCCAATTTCCGTGCTAATGCAGAACAAAAGCCCCTGGTTCACAGCCTTCCATGGCAGCTGGTGCTGAATGGTGGTCTGCAGACCTGCTCTGCTCCAGGGAGCACTTGCCTCTCACAGGGCTTTTCTTCTGCACCCCCAACTGCCAAGCCTTCTTTTGGGGGAGCTGAAAAGCCACGATAGGGTTGCCCTGGTGTTATTTTCCTTTCTACGTGTGATAGATGCCATCTAAGCCAGAATTGAGGCTTCTACTGCTAAGGGCATAAAGTGTCCCAGCAGGAGCTAAAATATCAGCCTCCTTTGCTGGGAGGGGAAGAAGAGAGGCTATTAGAGATCAGACACAGAAAGGGACTGGCAGTGCTAATGGTCCCCACAATACCCAGGCCACTGATGCTCTTGCCACGGTCCCAAACTGACAGCAATTACACGTGGTTTGGCCAAGTGCCCACGGGACAAGGCTCATGCAAGTCCCTTTTTGAAAGCTCTTCTACACCCTGAGAGCCCAGACCTTTGAAGAACATCCTAGGCTATTTCTAGCCCTGGGATTCATTAAACTGTGTTATTACGTTCAAGTTTGGACCTCCATTGAACCTCTCAGCTTGCCAGAACACAGAATACACTAGGATGATTTTAATGATGGATCCACTCGGGGATTTGAGGGAGAAAAGTTGGAGGAAAAGGAACAAACACTTGACTGGCATAAATCTATGATTTGTTTGACATCCAGTGGAAATCCAACGCTCAGCCAGCTCCCCTGTCACACAGACTGTGCTACTGAAATTGAACCCAAACGGCAGAAGAATCTGACTGTCAGGTAAGGGAGGAGAACAGACACATCAGCACCTCCTCCAGCAGGTCAGCACCGGGTGGATCCCCTCGCTGTATCTCATCCTGCTGCAGCTTTGCCAGATTTACAGTTCCCAGCTGATTTCACCTCTCTTCACAGTACACCACCCTCCTGCCTAATGCAACAGATGTACCAATATCTTCCTGATAACCACAGAGATTTCTCCTCTTATTAAGGCCTTCCCCTGAGTCACTGAACATTAATATTACCCATCTGTAGTATTTATCCTATTTCAATACGAAGACACTTATCATGTCTCTCCTCCTTGTCACTCTGCCAAGCTGCACATAATTAGATGGTTTTAATCTTTCCTTGTTAATCAGACCCTTTCAACCCTTACGCTCCAAATAATTCTGTTGCTCTTTCTTGAACTCCCTGAGTTTGTCAATACTGATCTCCAAGCGAGGTGGGCAGCACTGAGTGCAGGATTACAGCTGTCTGCCAGAGAAAGGGAGTGTGACCCCAGCCTCCACCCACACAGAGCCACCACTCTCCCTCTGCAGCAGCAGCACATCGAGTCTTTCCCCCTCCACAAGCCCCAGGTTGAGCAGAAATCCTCCCAGACTCTGTTGGAGATGACAGAGATCTTTTCTGCCAGCTCAGTGCCCTGCTGCCTCCCTCCTACCTCTCGCCATCCAGCTCAAGTCTCTAGCTCAGAGCCCACTGGGCAGAAACAGGGATACAGAGGGATGGGAAATGAGAGGCAGGCAGAGATTTTGTATGCAAGCTTAGCTCCCCTGGTTGCTGTTGCACGGGCATTGCCTAAGAAACTAGTTCAGTTTGCTCCCTGCTGAGAATTTGTCTCTGGAAACCTGTCCTGCCTAATTTCCTACACTTTCTAAAGCTATATCCTTTGAAAAACAGGCTTCTCAGCTCCCCTCTCTCAAACTGCCCTCTGCTAAATAGTTTTTCCTTCATCCTTCCCAGCTGCTCAGTAACTGCTGCCTGGGTTGAACTCCTTCTTGCTGTCTTGCTCTACATAAGAGCAGGCTTGGGCCAAGAACCATCAAAGCTGATGTGGAACCTGTTTGGACTGAGATGGGGAGTGTGATACCACGTGAATAAGACCTGGCTGTGAATTCCTATTAGGAGGCTGTTGGCATCTCCTGAGAAAATTTTGACACACCTTCCCCCAGGCCAGCTGGTCTGACAGAGCCCACCAGGACTGGGGATCCCTCAGAGCAGGCAGGGGCTGTGAAAGGGTTAGCAGGGGTCTGGAAATCCTGCTATTAGAATAGCTCTGGAGTCTAGGGTTGGATGAGAGCACTGCACATCTGGCTGGCTGGGTTTCCCTGTCATTTCTATCCTTCTGATGATGCTGTCCCTCATCCCCACTGTGGCTGCTCCGTGTTGAGATTTCTTAGAGGCTGAATCTCACCACCTGAGCTGACAACTTTTTATCTCAGCAGCCCAGCCAAGCAAGAGGACTCGGGGCAGGTGACAAAGGCTGAGATGTGCCTGCTAATTGCATGCACGCTGCTTTGCCATAGGATGGCAGGGCTTGAAAAGTGACAGACTGGAAAAAGCTTAAATGTGAAAAAAAAAAAAACCACCGACCTGTAAATTACCTAACAAGTCTTCAGTTATCTGGAAGAGGAGAGGAATCATATTTCTGTGGATTTCCCTAAAATCAGGGAAGAAAAGAGGTGTAGGGACATGTCAGAACCAAAAGATGCTGAGAGATGAGAGCAGGAATAATCCAGAGGCTGAGCTTCTCCTATGGGATATAAACCTCTGAGCTCAACTCTTGGCACAATCCATTCCCTGCCTGTAGAAGAAGGATGCTGATGCTACTGCCAGCCAAACCCACCTAAGATGGGAGGAGATGGCTTAGCAGAACCTCCCAGGCAGTACCCCAGAAGATGGGAGGGCATCCTTCCTGCAGGGGTTCCCAGAGCCTGCACGGCCAAGCAAGGCTGGTTTTGAGGGACACAAGAAGGCAATCCACTGCCTGCTGGCCGAGGGGCTGGAGGTCCCCACGGTGAAGGATTAGTGCTGTGGGAAGCTGGATGATCTGAGGGCAATGAGGGGCTGCACGAGGCCTTTTGCTCCTGCTGCCCAGGAGGATGGGGAAGTGCCACGGCCCCAGTTTGGCACCGGCACGGTGGCAGCCCTGGCTGAGTTCTCTTAGGCCTGTCTCCTCCCAGCAGGTTGTAAGGGATTTACAGAATAACGTGCCTATTTTCACTTCAGGCTCCTGACAAGATACAATACTTCTGATTAGACAGCTCCTGAGGAAGGAGCTGCTGCTTTTAAACCGCTCCCACCCCACGCGGTCTCCTCAGCTCCCCTCAGACACCAACTGACATCTTCAGTCCCTCTCCTGCTTCCTCTGCACGAGTTCCTCAGGGTAGAGCAGGGCCCCTCACTGCTGCGTGGGACCTCACCCTGACCAGGACATTCTGTCACTGCTGAGCCATCAGCCCTTCAGCTTCTCCATCCCCATTAGTCCCAAGAGCAGCTCTGCCTCCAGCCGCTTCCCTCGCTCTGTCCTTCTTCTCCTCCTTTCTCCCCCTGTCAATCTCTGATCTGCCTTTTCAGCTTCTCTTTATCTCATACCATCTGTTTCTTTCCTTTCTGCCTTCTTTTTTTCCCTTCCCCTACTGACCAGCCCAACAGAGACAGATCAATCTCTCCAGCCAAGGAGAATACGTCCTCCGTGTATGTTTGTGTGACCATCAGGTGCTGCAGCGACAGAGATCGACTCCCCAGCTGCTCGACAGGGAGATTCAATAAAAGCACAGACTTAGATTGATAGGAACAAGGCAAATGGATAGTTTTGATTTTTGTAGATTATTGACTGCTCAATAGAGGCAGAAAAGGCTTCTCAGAGAGCAACTCTTCCTGGTGCAACCTGGCCTAACGAGGGGAGTGAAATATGAGGCGGGGAGCACTCGGTGGCGTGGTGACAGTCCCATCATCTGCGTGAGGAATGGTCCTCCCAGCAGGATGAGCCACTTGGAATGCATGTGAGGGAAGATGAGAGCTGCTCCCAGCTCAGCCCGCAGTGAGCTGTGCTGTGCAGGGATGGGGCAGGCTCCCCCACAGCTCCCCTGCTGCATTGGGGTGTCAGAGGAACTCTCCCCACCTCTCAGAAGGGTCCTGTTGGCGTGGAGACAACTGGCCTGAGCCCAGACAGAGCTGTGTAGGATGCAGGGTGGGGTTCCTCTTCCATCTGACTCTAAACCCAGCATGTCTGATAAGGATGCAGCATTTGTGAGTCACCGTGGTCTCCTGATGCTCTGCAGTGACCACATCCTCACTGATCTTCTGCCTCTTTAATGTTGGGGACTGAAAAGCTATGGGATGTGCACATGGTTCCCAGAAGAATCTGGGTCAGGGTAAGAAATCATCTTTGGTTATGGCTCTTTGCTGTCCAAATCACTCAGTGTGCCTAACTGCAGTTCCCCAGGATCACATTTTACACAGAGATTATTTGTTTAGTCCTTCTGTAAGAGAGGAAGAAATTCAGATGCAAAGCTCAGACAGTAAGAGTTTACCTGCCAACACAGCCCTGGAGGAGGCTCAACACGGTGGAAGCTGGGGAGGGAAGGTTTGCATAAGGAGAATCCAGGTGTGAGGCTATGGGGTAGCAACAAACCCCACAACCCACATCAGACTTGGAGAACCAAGTCAGGAAGGTCTCTCTTACTGTGATATTCCCCCCAAAACGTTCATGAGAAAGCTGGTGTATTTCTTTACCTCTTCCACACCAGCCAGCACCAAATGCCATGTAGCACTGGGCAGCAGAGCCAGTGCCCAGCAGGATTTCAGGCTCCCCAGCTTCTCCAGCTCTCTTGCCTGCCCCCAGCCTGGCAGCCCAGCCACCACAGCCCCACGCTGCTCACTGCAGGACTGGGACAGAAGGGAGCAGATGAAGGAAAACAGTCAATTCATCCTCAGCTGACCCATAGGCCTGGGTCAGCTGGGTGCTAAAGGGACACGGGTGCTCCACTCCCAGCCCCCAGGGCTGCTGGAGCACTGGGCATGCAGCTGCATCTCCTCTCACCAAGTGCCACCATGCTGGGCTGGGCTCAGTCCTGGGGGACAATGTCACAGGGTCACAGAATGCTTTGGTTTGGGAGGGACCTTTGAAAGTCATCCAGTCCAACCCCCCTGC
>NW_008619027.1:388-792 GCF_000691845.1 Merops nubicus | reverse complement strand
ATGGGGCAACAACGGCTCTTCAAGGCTAGTGTCTCACCACCCTCACCAGGAAGAATCCTGTCCTTACATTGAATCTAAATCTACCCCCTTTCAGTCTGAAACTCTCATCCCGTCCCCACGCTCCCTGATGAAGAGTCACCCCCATCTCCCCTGTGAGCCCCACAAGTACTGAAAAGCCACTAAAAAGTCTCTCTGATGTGACACCAGGGCCTGGCCGAACACAATGTCACCCCTGGTGCTGCCATCACACTTGGCCAACGTGTTCTCACCCTCTTGTGTGACTGGGGTCAGTTTTGGGCACCTCAGTGTAACAAAGACCTTGAGGTGCTGGAGCAGGTCTAAAGAAGAGCAACTAAGCTGGTGAAGGACCTAGTGAAAAGTCTTATGAGAAGCAGCTGAGGGCA
>NW_008619027.1:0-217 GCF_000691845.1 Merops nubicus | reverse complement strand
GGATTTCTCTCCTGGCAGAGCAGTGAGGCCGTGGCCCAGGCTGCCCAGGGAGGTGCTGGACTCCCCAGCCCTGGAGGGGCTCCAAAACCGCTTAGAGGTGGCTCCTGGGGACCGGGTTTAGTGGCCGTGGGCGCTGGGTGACGGTTGGACGTGACGACCGGGGAGCTCTTTCCAGCCCTAACGACGCTCGGATGTCCCCCCGGCCCTCGCTGGCGTC
>NW_008619026.1:15621-26074 GCF_000691845.1 Merops nubicus | reverse complement strand
ACTCATCATCTACAAGCCTATCTAGGTATACAGCCTGGTAGAAAGGGCAACTACTGGTAAACGGGAGTGGGAATATTTTAAGAAGTCAAAAGCGATGACTAGTTTAAAACCACGGGTTTATTTTCAGGGAAATTTTGTGTGTTTGTGGGCTGCAGTATTAGAATGAATTAATCATTATGAAGTATTAGGATAAACTACAGGGGATGGAGAGGATTGTTTTGGTTTTTAATATTTTCTTATCAAAACTATATACCTTTCTGTTTGGTATTTTAATGCAGTGTAAGTTGTTAGATGGTAGTTTAAAAAATTAAATAGCATCTTATATATAGGTCAGGCTTCATGACCAGAATAGTTGCTCCTGCGCTTAAACTCTTATGTGTGGATGGAAAGTTTAAATTTATAGATCAGGATAGTACAGTGACTGAGTATCTGCTACATGACCTGGTGAGAATGAAAAAGGGAAGAGGGTGATAAACATTTTAGACATAAGCAACGTTTGGGGCTGCCCATGTGCCTCATAACTTCCTAAATTTTTGCAGTAACTCCTTTCATGACAGAGAGAAATCCTTAACACACCACTGTTGACAGTTCGTGAGGCATCTGTGGAGGATCTCCTCTTGACAGAGCCAGAACCAGACCGTCCTGGGAAGTGCCGAGTCACGGGAGTTGTTCTGGGTATGTGCTAGTAACTCGGGGAGCACCTGCTTACACTGTGGGCAGCCTCCGAGGCAAATGTATCCAGTTCATCAGTGAGAAAGTTGAATTAGCCCATAGAGGTGGTTTAGGCTGGGTGTGAACTAAACTAGGTTAACGTGTAATGTAATGAAAAACATACCTGGACTGGTAGGATATTGGGAGGGTACAGAGGTTCAGTTTTCTTCAGGCTAGGGATACTGAATTCCGTGCTGCTTTTTGAGATTTTACATGGTACGTGGCATGTGGTGCCATCAATGTGACAAGGCAGTGCTGACCTACTGCTGGCATACTCATGTTTTATTACTCCTTCCTGTTCTAGTAAACAAGCTTCCCAAAATGAAGGCCTGGGTGGGATTTTTTTACTGGGAGTGGATTGTCTGTGTTAGAAGTAACATGCTTAGGAATAAGAAAAACAAAGGAGTAACTGCATGTTGCATATTGGAGTTATTACTCTTAATGCTTGAATGCTATTGAAATGCTGATTTTGCTAAATAAAATATGGATAAACCCTCAGTGAACACTGTTAGCCTGGTTTTAGGCAGAAACACCAGCATAACAGAGATTCGTTGATACTAAAGCACGTTAATCTCTAAAGCCTTGCCGTTTCAGGGGATGGGAGCACAGTCCATGCTGGGAGCGTGGTCCTGACCACCGGTACATTCCTGAGGGGCATGGTCCTCATCGGGCTGGAGATGCACCCGGCTGGGCGGCTGGGAGACCAACCAGCCATCGGGCTGGCTCACACTCTGGAGAAACTGGGGTTTGCCGTGGGCAGGCTGAAAACGGGGACGCCGCCCCGACTTGCCAAAGACACGATTGACTTCAGGGGTCTGGAGGAACGTGCCGCTGACAACCCTCCGGTGCCCTTCAGCTTCCTCAGCAAGACTGTGTGGATCAAGGTGGGACAGCACCATCAAAAGCACCTAGAGCCAGGTCAGGGGAGCAGTTCCAGGGACGTCATGCTGGGACTCGGAGAGGGAGCTGGTGGCAGGGGGAGGGAGTGGGACTGTGGTCATACTGGAGGTGTCACGTTTCTGAGGACTCAATGCAAAGGGAGAAGTGGCTTATTTTCTTTGAAAAGCAAGTGCCTTTGTCCTCTCACTTCTCAACTTGACAACCAGACTTTCTTTACTTTTCGAGTCAGAATTGTGTGACATATAATATTGTTAGCAATATTCTTCATGTGCTGGTTATGTGGGTGGTTTACAAAATACTTCCAGTATTAGACCTGTATTGTGGAGATCTGTGATGTCTTGCTGGTCCCCAGCTCTATAATAAGATTAAACTGTTGAAATTAGAGATCGTTAATAGTGTTGACTAGGAAAGGATGGAGACATCCACAGAGCTCAGAGGTGGCATGTTAACAGTAACTTAAAAGCAGAAGCAGCTTAGTTTTCCAAAGAAAATCTTGGAAAATGGATGCATTCTTATATAATGTAATTAAACAGCACAGAATTAAGTGTCATGAGTAAATTTGCCCCAGAGCATATAGGAATTGCAATAGCCTGTTATAATCAGGGAGGGGGTCATATAGGAATTGCAGTAAACCTGTTATAACCTATTATAATCGAGGGGTCTATTGTTTGAGTATTGTTTCTTTTTCAGAAAAAAACAGTGAAATAGTTCACATGGTGGGTTTTTTCCCCAGACTTTAAATTTTCCATGTTAATTGCAGACAGTTGAGAGATTTATTCTTTTTTCTTCACCAAACTCTTTAATTGGCTGTTGGTCAGCAGTTATTCCTCTTACTTCAGAGCTGTGAATTCCTGTGGTTAATTTGGATGCTGTAATATTATGTGTAGCTTTAACAGGAATATCCATCCTGTAACTAGAAATAGAGCATGTAGTCTAGAACTTGAATTCAGGACTCCCAAGTTCTGTTTTTGGTCTGCTTTTGGGCATGTTGCTCAAGCTCTCCGATTGCTCCTGTTCTGCCTGTACAGCAAGCATGACAGCACTACCCATCTCTCCGAGAAGTGAGAGCCAGCTGTCATGTACATCCTCAAACACAGTTCTTCAGTAAGAGTACAGTATTGTGTCTGGATTAATTTAAAGTAAGGTTTGGTCTCTTTTCAGCCAGAAGATCAGCTGTCATGTTACCTGACTCGCACTACCCTGAAAGCCCAGCAAATTATCCAGGATAACCTCCACCTGAACAACCATGTAAAGGAGACAACCAGAGGCCCGCGGTATGTGGCACCACACAAGACCCTCAGTGGCATGCACTGACTGTCTGAACCTGTGGCTCTCCTGCTTTGCTTCTACAAAGTTCCTTTTTCTCCATGCCAGGTGGTGCTCATGGCTGTTTACTGTTGCAGGTACTGTCCCTCTCTTGAGTCGAAGGTTCTGCGCTTCCCAAACCGAGAGCATCAAGTGTGGCTGGAGCCCGAAGGCCTGGAGTCCAATGTCATTTACCCCCAGGGCATATCGATGACGCTGCCAGCAGAGCTCCAGGAGCAGGTGGTCAGGTCCATCCCAGGCTTGGAAAAAGCCAAGATGTTACAGCCAGGTGAGGGGATTGAATAGCTGTAAATCTATTTGCCAGATTGGTTACCAGTTAATGAAACTCAGATTTTGTTTAGAGAAGAGCAAAGCAAAGGAAACATGAAACAAAATTAATTCTTGGATGCAAAGATTTTTCTGTGCTTGTTTTTAAATCATAGATGAAAGCTGATAGCCTGGGACATTCTTCCCTACTGATTGCCTTTGCTGATGGATAGGGACCTTCAGAATCCCTCCCATAAGACATGTCTTGTTGTTTGTCATAGGCTATGGGGTGCAGTATGATTTTTTAGATCCCCGTCAACTGACTGCTTCCCTCGAGTCTCGTCTTGTCCAGTGCCTCTTCTTTGCAGGCCAGGTTAATGGCACTACAGGCTATGAAGAAGCTGCAGCTCAGGTGGGTGAATCTGCTCAGGAAGGGACATTGCCTTGGCTTTTGTGCTTGATACAGTGTCTTGCTGTGCCTATCTCGTGCTGTTGAGATGTTCTCACTTGTGTTTCTCACCCCGATTCCAGAGTTGCACATATTATTTTTACATGTAGTGTCTGCAGTTGCTGTTACTGAGACTGCAGTAACAAAACTAATGGGGAAGATTGTCAAATATTTCAGCATAGAGGCTGCAATGGGTGTAATTGAAGACATGTGGGAATTGTCTCTAGTCATGTCAGGAGGGGCCAAAAAGCCCTTCAGACACTCAGAGTATTGCAGGAAAGAAGCTGCCTAGATTACTAGCACAAACTACTGCATTTCCAGGGAACGGCTTGACACTTGAGTCTTTGAGGCAAATGTGCTATTTTAGCCACGAAAAGACTGATACATATTTTTTGGTTTGATTTCTTCCTGCCCAGGGCGTGATTGCAGGGATCAATGCTTGCCTGCGGGTTGGTGGCAAGCCCCCTTTCGTGGTCAGTCGCACGGAAGGCTACATGGGTGTCCTGGTGGACGACCTCACCACGCTGGGCACCAGCGAGCCCTACCGCATGTTCACCAGCCGCGTGGAGTTCCGCATGTCCCTCCGGCCGGACAACGCCGACGCCAGGCTCACCCTCAGAGGTGGGTTACTGGGGTGCCTCCTGCAGTGAGCGGCCCTGCCTTCTTGTAGGCCCTCGTCCCTAAGGCCGTCGCTCTCTGCAGGTTTTGAGGAAGCTGGGTGCGTGTCACAGCAGCGGTATGAACAAGCAGTCAAGATGAGAGCTGCTTTGGAGGATGGAATTGCAACACTAAAATCCCTTCAACTCAGCATATCCAAATGGTCCCAGTTAATACCAGAAGTTCCCATCAGCAGCAGTCGAAGGTCACCTGCCAGGTAAAGACTACAGCTAAAGCTTTCTGGTCTGACCTACACTTGCTTTAACACATCTGGCTGGTGGTTTCACAGCATTTGTCCATCCTTCCTGAAGCCATCAGTACTGCAAGTTTCCACCTTTATCACCCTCAGAGGACAGACATCTGATGTTTGCCTATAGAATAAGTGCAAAGTTGGTGTTTTTACTGTCACATTGCCTGGTGCTGACATAGGCTCTCAAAGCAAGAAGGCAAGAAGGTTGGTTCTTGCTGTCCTTACTGAGAGTGTCACCAGGTGGTGATGGTTTTGCTGAAGCTTGTTGAAACAGCACCTGATTTCAGGTTAGTGTTCGCAGGTAGCTGTTCCTGGACACACAGGCTTTTGCTTCCCTTACCCATCCTTTATCTCACTTTGTCTTTTCTGTTGTTTTAAATTGGTGACTAAGACCTTGTTGGCCTAGTCTGTGTGGAAGGTTCCATTTGATGCCCTTATCGGCCATGCTGTCTTGCTGTTCATTTTTCATAGAGCCCCTCTTAAAGAGTTTTGACAGCTCTTCTGTGTACTGAGAGGAGATAGTAGGGAGGTGAGCTTGGCCCTGCACTTGTTCCAGCATATGCTGAGATATGTACGCGTTTGAGATGGAAACAGCTGTAAATCTGCCTTATGCAAATGACTCCTTCCTACCATAAAAAACTTGTTTTCCACAGTGCCTTTGAAATCCTTCAACATCCAGAGGCTAACATGGATGTTTTGGCGAGGGCTGTCCCGGAGCCCCTGGGAAAGCTTGCTCAGTGGAGAGAACTGGCAGAGAGATTGAAAATAGAAGGTAGAGTACAAGAGTGATGATCTGTTAGTGGTGGGGTCCATGTACATGTGGCTCAGTGTGGGGGGAGCCAGTCCCTTCACCTGGGTGTTTCATCTTGCTGCTTGGGGAAGGAGACCTTGTTACTGGAGCGTGCACCTTCTGCCACGGGGCTCAGCCCTGTGCAGGCACCTCAGTTGCACTTGGTGGGGTGAGGTCAGTTCTGTGTGTTCACCGCTGGGTTTTGCCTCCTCACCACTCTGTCGAGTAGACCATCCGTTCCTGGGATGAGAGGAACAGACAACCTGCCTATCCTAAGTCCTGTAACAAATTAAAGAGCACAACTTCTTCCAAAGTAGTGATGTGAATTAGGGTCTCTAGACTGTGAGGCTGGAAGCTTCTGTGGGACCTTTTCACTGTCTCAGTGGAATTGCTCATTCTGCTGCCAAGGATTCCTGCAAGTGATTTGTTTCACATGAACATCTCTATCTGGTCGTCTTGTTGCCCTGATGCTCTGTCACAGCTGCGTACGAGTGGTGTGTAGCCAGCCAGCAGCAGGAGATGGAGGAGGTGCGGCGGGACGAGGCGCTCCGGCTGCCGGAGGACCTGGATTACTTTGCCATCGATGTGTCGCTCTCGGCAGAGGTGCGGGAGAAGCTGGACTCAAACCGTCCCCAGACGGTAAGATGTTGGGCCACAACAAGCATGAGTAGCAATGAAATGTCTTCCGCCTCTTCCCAAGGGACGTGGGGAGTGGAGGGGATCGGGGAAAGGGATACCTGTGGGTTTTGACCTCGTTTCTGACTAGCTCCCGTGCATAGGCGTGTTCTTGGTTGACTTGTTCCTGTTTCCATACGCAGATTGGGGCAGTCAGCCGCATCCCTGGAATTACACCAGCTGCTGTCGTCAACCTCCTCAGGTTTGTGAAATCCAATCACCAGAAGACAGAGAAGGTAAAAGCTTTACCTCAGACTGGCAAGTATTTACCAGGGAAAATGTACTCGGAGAAAGCAAACTTCCTAAAGACAGACGTCAGCAGAGTTTCCTGAAGGAGAATCCAGAGTACCTTTGTTAAAACAGCTTTGTAGGGAAGTGTCCCCCTCCTGTCAGAGCATGTGGCAAGATGACCTGTGCTCACAGGCCTCTGCAGAGAGAAAAACCGTGCTGCCTGGATCCAGGGCAGTTGCAGAACAAAGATGACAAATGCACAAACCTTAAAGAAATGTTTGAGAACCTAAACACAGCCTGTGATTTTGCCAGTCCAAATGAAGAGAGGGGAATTGCTTTTAAAATTTCCATTCATTTAGAAGATGTTAGATAGTCAAAGTGTATTCTGAAGCATCTTGGAAAGGTCAGTGTTTTGCTGTTCTGAAATGAGAACCCACAGGAGAACGAGAGGATTTGAGCTGGAGCACGTGTTTCATCGACTGTAGAACTTGTGTTCATCGCTGTGCAGAGACTAACTCGGCCTAATCTTTTAGTGTGATGTCAGCCAATAGGAAACACTTGGCTCTGAAGATGTGGGCCAAACGGATGTTTAAACAGGAGACAGATGGAATGTAAACACTGTGTCCTAGGGTGTTTTTTTTTTCTTTAAATAAAAGTTTATCTTGAAACTTGCTGAAGGACTTGGTTGTCACTTGGCTATCAGTAGAGCCTTGGTAATCCACTGGGTCACAATTCACACGGGTAGGGTGGAGCGAGATTTGCTACAGAGCTGGTGAAGGCAGCTGGAGTGAGGCCTCGTGCCCAGGCCGGGGTGCTGAGGAAGGTGGTGGCATCTCAGAACCTGCTCCAGGAAGCTCTGCTCTGGGCAGCATGGTGGCTGACAGGCTGATGTGCTGGGTGCCAGTGGGTGGGTGGTTTGGCAGCCCAGGGGAGCAGGGCCAGGGGTGTCTCACCAGCGCTGGGTGTGCAACTGACAGTAGGATAGCTTGCACCTGCATAAGCTACATGTGGACGGTCAGTTTGTCAGGTCCCATCAAGAAACACCAAACTGAAGCTGTTGCTGCACGGCTGCAGAATCCTTGCCTGGCCTAGGCCGCAGTCTCTGGCACTAGTCTCATCTCTGAACATCCTCTGAATTGACTGGGCCAACAGGTTTGGGAACAAGTTTTGTTGTAGTTAAATCGTAGAATCATCTAGGCTGGAAAAAAAAATCTTATCACTGGGTCCAACCATAAACAATATATATAGCTGTCAATTTTAAATTATAATCCTGGACTTTTCTCTGTCTTACTTGCTCTGGGTGAGTTGTTCCTCCCCTGTCCAGAGAAAGGAGTCAGAGCAAATAATTTTTAATAGAGACCCTGTCATGCAGCAGGTGGAGGGGCAGAGCCTACAGGTTTGTCTGGGGCATCATCTCCCCAGCTGAAAGTAGCTCCTTGTCACTATCTCTTGGCTTGTAAGTAACAGCTTTGGATACGTGATCAGCGTGTCATTGCTGCCCATGACAGGAGGATAATGCTCCAGAAAGCTGGGCTTCAATGAGAGCAGTCTTGGGCATCTTCTGCCCTGCGTGGGAGTGGTTGTGGAAATTGGCAGCAATGAAGACCCTCCCCGCCACAGAGCGACTCCTCCAGATTTCCTCTCCTCACCCTAAATGGGCTGGTTTGGAGAAACGCATAGGTGAAACACTTGCACAAAGCTTCATCCATGACCCCTGTCAGTCTGGTGCTCACCAGGAAGGTTTTAAACATCCCCCAGCAGCTCTCACAAAGATCTGCTGCTGGAGTTCCAGAGAGAGATGGGCAGTCACTAGCCAAAGGACATGGGCTTGCTGCAGGTACCAGACCTTCTTGATTTTTTTCAGAGCCAGGTTCTAGACCACCTCCAGCAACAGCAACCTCCTTTTCAATCTGCAGGGACAGAAAAAGAGTTCTTATTCGTGGTCCAGGGTATCTCCGTGCACAAGGCCCCTGGCAAGAGGTATTGAGATAGCCAGACAGAGCTGCTGCAGCCTCCTTTTGCCCTCTGACACTGCTTTTGAGACAGGAAAGGGCTTTTGGGGGCCTTACCCAGTGGCTGACATGGCACAGCTGGCTGTGGAGCAGGAGGCAGGTTTACTGCAGCAACGGGTAGGAATCATTGCTGCTGTTGGCTTCCTGCAGGCAGGACTCTCCTCCAGAAAATGTGGAAACCAACGTGCCAGCCTGAGACTTGCAGCCTTGGGGATGGACCCAGCTCACCCTTCATCCCCTTCCCTCCCTGCCAGGCTTACCTGAGCATAGCTGGGACACCCCAGCTGGATGAGCAGTTTGGTGAGCTGGCATGGGGTGCCAGCTGTGCCCAGGCTGTCCCCGAGTGTGCTGCACAGGGCTCTGAGCAGGAGGTCGCTCTGACCAGGAGGTAGCACTCTATAGCTTGCAGGGGCTGGGGGCAGGAAAACCTGTGGAGCAGGAGATCTGTGTGGCCTCCATACCATCTGCACAGGGAGAGCAAGAGCACAGCCAGGGGAGGGAGGGCATGTCATTGGGATGACATGGAGAGCACCAGGCACCTCTCTGCCACACACACCCCTGGTGCTACATCTCTCTCCAGCATCTTGGGTTGCCCAGTGCCAGCCACACGTGCCTGTCTCACCTAGTGGTGAGAGACCTGAGTCAAGGGAGAGGCTGCTGTGTCCCCTTCATTGTCTGCTGCCAGGGCAAGGTGCAGTGTCCCAGCATCTCCCAAGGTATTTTGAGGCAATGAAGAAACAACTTCATCCTTGTGTGCTGCTGGGGACACAGTGGCTGCACCGGTCTCTCTCTCCTGGATGGTCTCCAAGCACAGAATCAGAGTCATTTAGGTTGGAAAAGACCTTTAAGATCATCAAGCCCAGCCATTAGACACGAGGGATGCCATGTTTACTCCATCCTCACCTGCTTCTGGGACAAGAGGTGCTGCGCTGGCCTCTCCCTGGGGCTCTCCAGGCAGAGGACAGTTGGTGTTCTGAGGTGCTTTGGGTGTTCTTGCTGGCATCACCTCACCCAGGCTTTGTGCCAGGTCCCGCTGCTCCACTCGCTGCTGGCCAGGTCCCTGGATCGTAGCCGCAGCCTCAGCCAGGACGCCCCTCACGGTGCCCTGGGCTGTCCTGCAGAGCCACAGCTCAGGCTGTGGGGCTGTGTGGGGCAGGTGCTTGGCTCTCTGCCTGCACTACCGGGGTGCTTGTGGCCTGCTCACTGAAGAGAGAAGCTGGTGCCATTGTCACCTCTTGTGCTATGGGAGTGAGAGGTGTCTGGTACCTCCCTTCCTCAGGAGCCCTGTCCAGGACAAAAGCTGCCTCTCTGCTGGACGTCCCTCTCCTCTGAGCCATCCTGCTGCCACTGCAGAGTGGCTTTCCTGATCTGGGCCAGCCTGAGCCCAGTGCAGGCCAGGGAGCTCTTCTCCGGCTCCTCCGGGGACTCCATCTTGGTGGACCAGATGGCCAGATGCTTTGCAACACCCTCACACTGCACCCACAGCAGCTTGCTATCGATGTAGCCCTCGATGTGTGCTGCCAGCATTGCTGGCATGTGCTCCGCTGCTCGTCCTCGCACCCTGGCCCCTCGTCCCTGCCCAGGGAAGCTGACACAGAGGCCCTGCCAGCAGCACCAGTGGCCCTGTGCATGGGGATCAAGCATGGGCTGAGCTGTGGGGGCATTGCTGCCATCAGCCTCCTGGACCTCATCTGTTCTTGCTGCCATTGCCAAGCCTGTTCTGTGTGCCTGGTCCTGCTGTGCTGCCTGTTGTGTCCCAAGCTCCCAGTGAAAACCTTGCCCGGGACCTCAGTTGTGTCCTTCCCAGCTGTGGCACAGGCTGTGGGGCTGTGCTGGGCAGGTCTCCAGCTCTCCCTCATCACGGCTGTGCCCCAGTCACTGTGGATGCCCCGAGCAGATGGGCAAGTTGTTGTTGGGGCTCACCCACAACCCACAGCTCTGGTGAGCAGCTCATGCATGGCCTCCCAGCTGTCCGTCGGGGCCGGCGGGGAAAGAGGTGGGACCCCCACAGCTCCCAGCCTGCCCTCCAGGCTCATAGTCCCCCCCCTGACACAGTGCTTGGTGGTAACTCCCAGCCCCATTCCTCAGGCCCTCTCAGTGCTCACAGCCTCCACCATACCGTTCTCCAGCCCCACTCTCCAGTCCCCCCAGGAACCACAGCCCCCCTCTCCAGCCCCTTGGGAGCATGGCAGTAGAGGCAGGGAGGA
>NW_008619026.1:0-15601 GCF_000691845.1 Merops nubicus | reverse complement strand
CCATTACGTGGATGCTGTCGGTGATACAGTAAGAAGAGATGCTGGAATTACACCACTGGCTAGGAAAACAGAGGGTGGGTGACTCAGGTCAGTTTAAGAAAAGATCTGAATCAAGAAGGAAAATAATGTGTGCTTAGGGAAAACACACAAACCAACGACAATACCCAAGTGATGTAAGAGTGGAAGACAGTGGTGTGTTTCTTAAGAACGTCTCCTTTTGGGAAGGGTGAACTCAAGCTGCAGAAACCAGGCCTATGTATGGATCATCAAGAAAGTGATGCTGACTGAAGTTCACTGACAGCTTTTGATGATTACTATCTGGAACCACAGCTGAAAGGGTATCATGGATGTGAAAGATTGTTTATTTTGTGGCCAGTGTTCTAAACTGCCTGAGATATTTATTTGTAGGAGTTAATCAAAAATTAGCCAATCTGGAAGAGTTTTTTTTTTTCTTTCAGACTTCTCTGGAGTTCATTCCTGAAACACATTAGTCACCAAGAGAGAAAGATGGTGGGAAGGAGAGAATGGCTGAGAAGTCTGAGGAAGGAGAATATTTTCAAGACGGAAAAGTTAACAGCTTTCAGTAAGAGATATTTTTTCTTTTAAAACAGTCTATTTGATTTCCAACTTAAATAAATTAAAAAGTTATTGTAAGTCAGTGTGTGCATATGTGGGTGTGTGATGATAATCACATGCTCTTCAAAATTCTGAATTACTTATGGTTTCCACTTGCTCTATTCATGGATCTGGATCCCTCCAGGTCCTGGCCCCTGTCTTTAATCATTAATTCACTTTCCAAACAGAAGACAGATGTGTATAACTTGTGAGATTTATTGTATATGCTATCATATATAGTATACACTATGTCATACTATATTATATATAGTAAATACTATAGTGTATACTATTATAGTATATTTTAACTTAATAGGCAGGTGTGTTTTGCTTGGGTTTGCCTTTTAAGTGCTGTACCTGATGCATCTTGTAGGCATATCAGCAAACAGCTTCCACTGAGCTCAACTATCAGTTGTTCCTCAAACCAGCTATAGTGATTAGTATTATTTTTTATCATCCTTCTCCTGTAAAGTAATTTCTAAGGAATGTTGTCATACACAGCAATATTTTGGAAAGGACCTTTCCAAGGCTTCCTGTAATGTGAGTTAAGCACGCTCCAGTTTATACCATACTTCTTACAGCTGCACTGACTGAGGAAGTAGATTAAAGTGGCTTTCATTCATGTGTCTGTTGATCTCTTGTGTCTGGAGATATTTGTTTTTAAGCAGAATAAGTAGCAACACATTAAAACTTGAACATGGGTCTCTGTAGGAATGGCTGGATAGTTTGTCTACTCCACTCTGATGACACTCCAACTGGAGTACTGTGTTCGGCACCTTGGGGTTGCAGCGCTTGCCCAGCAGCATGGCCAGCATGATCTCATGCCAGGCCTTCCCAGTGGTGTACCTGTGCCACATCCACCCAGTGCAACCCTATATGGCCTCTGCAGAACACACTCAACCCTTGGTGTGGTCTGCTGCTAGGCCTCCCCTATAGATGTGGTACAGATGTGCTACAGAGAAACCCTGCAGGAACGCACAGACCTCAGGAGAGTCCTATAGAAACCCTGCAGGAAGCTATGGGTACCACAGGGACTCCACGGGGAGGCATGGATCCTATAGGGATCCCGTAGGGACCCCATAAGGACCTTATAGGGATTCTGTAGGAATCACGTGGTGACCTACTGAAGTGCTGGAGTTAAACTCCCAGCCCTCAATGAGGGTCGGCATATGGATGATGTCCACAACCAGGCAAGAAAGACCCTCCTGGGTGGTTTTCACCCAGGGTCTGGCCGACCTTGGGTGGGAACTGATTAGGAGATCACCACCAGGTGTCCCCACCTTCCACATTAGCTTGGAGGCAGGGCAAGAAGCCACCTCTATAAGGTTGAGTAGAGAGGTTTGTTTGCATAGTGTGTGTTGTGTGAGGGCTTTGGTTGTTGAAAGGGCTCCCTGACTCTTCATAGGAAGCAGAGTTTCTGGGATGGCACAAGAAGATCATGAGTCTCTCTCCTGGCAGTTACTATATGATTGGGATTGGACTGATCTCCTGGGTCCGTCTTTCCCCAATGGTCCAGTTTTGGAATTGACTCTCTCCCTTCTTTGCTATGTTGTGTGTGGTGAGTACATTGGTCTATTCATTCTTCCAGTGGTGGGACACCTTGGATCCTTGGTGCATGATTTAAGAGTGGAGGGAGGATTCTGGTTGCTTGTTTGCACATTAATGATAATATCCTTCTATGTCGGGCAAGTGGTCAGCAGACCTACAGACCCAAAGTGGGTGCTGTAAAAACACAGAGACCCAATAAAGACCCTAAAAGGGACCTCTCAAATCCCATAGAGAGCCTGTGGGCACCCCAGAGACACACCCCCTCCCCACCCCCCCCGAGATATCTTATGGTCTCAACAATCCCTTCTCTGGGATTCTTCTCTTCTGCCTGAAGAGCAGCAGCATGACCTGGGGAAAGTTGTGGAATGTAATTTGTTGTGGTTGATTTGGGTTTGGGAGAGAGATGAGAGGCTGAGGGCTTAGGAGACCCACCACCCCTGACAGACGGCAGAGAGAGGAGATTGCAGCTTTCACACAAGGCTCCTGACCTACGTGCCAATGATGGCGTAGATGAAGAAGATGCAAAATATGCAAAATATTTTTTGAGATAGTTAACTCCAGGGGAAACTGAAGTCAGAAGTGCAGGGATGCATTCCTTTCCCACAGCTCTTTTGTAACAACCGCTCTCTCTGCTACAGCGTGAAATGGGTCTTTGGCCACTGGTGAGCTCCCTTGTTAGGACAGGGTGTCCTCTGTTCACATATGTGGGTTAATGATGTCCATATTGGCTGGAATGGAAAACCTGGCATGTGCACAAGTTTGAGGACTGGCTGTTCCTCAGGTATTACTTTCATGTAGGGCTTGCCACAACATCTTGTGCTTGTTGAACAGTTTTTGTTCAAGACTGTTAACCTGCAAGAGAAATGATAGCTTGTAGTTCTATTCATTTTGTTAAGAAAAACAACCACAAAAAGGCTAAAAAAAATCTTCTGTAAATACCATGGGCAGATAGGATGCAGACGTTGTACCATCTGCTCTCTAATTCTGCCAGGGATTTGATGCAAGGCTCAAGAGGTTTGGGGTTTTTATTGCACAAAGGCAAAGTGAGCTTAGACCCTTGCAGGCCCTGTAGCCTCACTATGGGTAAGATGATGGGAAAGGAGGAACAGGAGGAGCCTGCCCTCAGCGTGGACAACTGCTTGCTTTTCCTTGGCTGTGCAGTAATGAGTTGCACTTTGTGCTCCTGCAGTCCTTACTTGAGCAGGCAGGCAGAGAGGGCAGGATGTGTGGCGAGGTTGGCCCAACGCATTGCACGTACCACGGGTCTTTGTGTTCTCTGTCTCTTCTTTTCACTCCTGCAGAACACAGGCCTGGTGATCAGCAATTTTCCTTAAGCCAAATTTCCTCAGATCTCTACCATTCTAACTTGTACCAAATTTTTAAGGCAACTGCTGTCTTTTGTTTCTATTCTAGGTTTTGGTTTGTATGGTATGTGGACTGCCCAGTTTGGTATTTTTATTATTATTTTTTCTGCCTGGAAGATGAAAGCAAGAGAAAAATGAGACACTTTATGCTAGGAGACAGTAAAGACTACTACCACCCAGTCTTTCATGGTCTCAGTGGTGCAGGAGTGGCTGTGGCCCCCACTTTGCTGGCTTTCAAGCACAGATGTGCCTTTTCACTGAGCACTTTGTACTTGCTGATCTTCACTTGCAGTCTTTTTAGATGCTTGGGGTTTATCAGCTTTGCTGCTTCCACCTCCTAGGCTGTGGTCCTCCTCCTGTGACAAGTATCTCAAGACCCCACGGACAGAAGGAATCTGCTGTCCCCTAGGAGCTGCCATTTCCACTGCAGAGGTGCTCTCTGTGCCTCACCCCAAACCATGGCCTGCGCTGCTCAGGGTCCTTTGAGGTGTTTGTTTCCTTCTCTTGCCATGGCTTCACAGGGCTAGTGAGAAATAAAATGTGTCTTTCCCCTCTTGTGCTGAAAGTTAACAGTGGTCAGGGCATCCAGATGGAAGATGGGAGACTTGCTCAGCAACTGCCATTACAAAAAGGACGGAGAAAAAGGGATTGATTCTTGAACCGTTGTTTTAATGACAGGGATACTTTAAGGGAGCAAACCCGTGGTTTTATCTCTTTTTTTTCCTTCTAAATTGCTGTGTAGGGTTAACCCTACTCTTTTGTATGTAACTCTGAGGGAGGAGACAGATGTGGGTTCCTGCCAGGGGCTCTCTGACTGTCGAGCCACCAGACATGGTGCTTGGGCTTTGACCCCTATGCCATGAGTGCAGTAGAGGCAACTCTTCCAGCCTGAATGCTGAAGGCTGCAACTTCTTCACCTCTTTGCAGACTTAAGTCTGGATAGTTTGGCAGCCTGTGATGTCTCAGCCTGGAAGAACATGCTCAAACATGTCCTTGACCTCAGTTCCCCCATCTGTGTCTCTACAGAGCCAGGGCCTCCCTGCTGTGGGCAGGGTCTGCAGAGCCACCACAAGCAGGCTCCTGGGAGGAGCATGGTCCAGCAGAGGCTGATGCTACCCTGGAGATGGAAGGCAGATGAAGTGAAGGGTGAAGGTGTTCATGTGTAGCATCAGCTGCAGCTTCCAGCACAAGCCTCAGGAGGCATGTTCTCAGGCACCACTGGGGAGGAATACGCACATCCCACTGTTCCAGGTGACGTAGTATTTGATGTGGTTAACTGAAGAGCAGGCACAGGGCCCAGTGGGAAATGAGCTCACCCTCTGCCTTAGGGGGCAGCAAGAAGAGAGAGGAGCTGACAGCAGGCTTGTGGCTAGTCTCCTCAGCTGAAATTTTATGTGGCTTAACTTGAGCATTGCTGCGTATGACCAGGTGGTGGCTTGTGTGGCAGGCGTATGAGATCTGTGGAGTCAGGAGTGGACGGGCTGCTGTGGCCGGCAGGTACTGCTGAGCTGGCTGCTTCACCAGAGCTTGGCTCCCACACCTCGCAGGACGTCGGCCAGGGGGCCGTGGGCTGGCTTGGCACGAGCTGCAGGAGGCTGTACCAGATACAGAGCAGTCACGTCCCATGCCGTGACCTCGGTTCCTCTCAGTGCCACCAGTGTAGAACTCCTGGAGATTCAAGCCCGGAAATGAGCTGCAGGAATTGACCCTTGCAAGGAAGTGACCGTGGCAGGGCAGAGCAGAGCTGCTCTGTGCTTGTTGGGGTGGCTCCTTCCCTGGTCCCTGTGCTCATATGTTTTTGTGGTTAGAGGCTTGGAATGGTGTTGTGACCTTCCAGCAACTGGGAGGACCCCGGGTGGGGGTGAACCATTGTATTCCCTCCCCTTCCCACACACACTCTGATAAGAGGCAGGGAGTGGTTTCTTATCTCACTCCTGCCTTGGAGCTCGGAGAGGAAAGTTCTCCTTTCACTCTGTGGGACCCTGGAACCATTTCTGAGGGGTTTGTATATTTTATTTTTTGTATTATTCCCCTAATCTTTGTATATATTATTTTCCTTACCTCCCTTTTTCGTTTTCTGTTCCTTGTTGAACAATATACTTCATTTTTTTCCAAAAGTGTGTCTCTCTCTCTCTCTCTCGGTGGGGGGGAGAGGCGAGTACACAGTTCTGTTCTGTGTGGGTCCTGCCCTGAACCCCTTTTTACACGGAACCAGGACATGTGTGCACCCCTCCTTCTCCAAAGAATTAGGGTACTGCCACCCATAAAAGCACTTTAGCGGAAGACTACATAATGCTGGTTACTGTTACCAGAAATAACAGTCAAGTAGGAGCAAACCTGTAATTACACTTAAATTCACCTACTCTTTTTATTGGCTCTGGGAAAGGCTATTTAGGAGGTTGTTTTATACAGAGACAACTCTTGGCACTGAACAAGCCAACATGTCTTTCTCCAAAGAACCTGTATCCTTTTAGCAGAGCCACAGCTCAGCTTGGAAAACTAAATATTTGCTGAACATTTAATAATACCCACATATCTAATAATAAATAACAGAATGACTATAATATAACATACAATGCAAAATATAACAAAACATTAAATGTTTAATTCCTTGGCAGCATTCCAGGTGGAGTTGGATGGGGCCCTGAGCAACCTGCTCTAGTTGAAGATGTCCCCCCTGACTGCAGGGGGGTTGGACTGGATGACCTTTGGAGGTCCCGTCTAACCCAAACCATTTTATGGGTCTATAATATTATACATAAATAATTAATAGCAACAAAATATTTCTTCATTTGGGGGGGTTCGCTCTTTGATAAGGAATAAATTTAGAATCCAGCTTCAAAACAGCAACTGCAGACTTTAAACAAGTCTGGCAACTGCAACAACTGAAAAAGAAGACAGTAGACAACTTATTAACTTACATATATGTGTATATATGATATACACACATGCATGAGTGTGTATCTACACAAACATATATCAAAGGGTTAAAAAAAGGGAGTTTTGCTTAAGATGTACCCAGGTGGCTGCAGATAAGCAGAATCTGAAACTAGCTTTCAAATGTCAGCCCTGCCTGCAGCAATACCAGTCTGGGAGGGAGGGGTAGTCCTGCCTTCCCGTGGTGGTGTGGGTTTGGAGTTGGCTGCCTCACCGGGCAGCTGGCTGCGCTGAGCCCTGCAGAACAGTGACCTGGGGTGGGGAAATGGGCTCTGCTGCTGCTCTTCTCCTTTGTGTTGAATAATCCAGATTTTAATGGCCTGAAAGGGGAAAAAGTGATTGTGACTGCTGCTGGCACGGCAGGCAGGGCCCCGATTTAGGGGTGAGTTGGCTCTGGTTATTTCCAGGGACTGTGTAATACAAAAACACCCAGCATATTAACCCACGGACTTGTGTTTGTGCTGGCACTGAGCTAGCAGATGCTCTTGCAAAAGGACAACCAGGTTACTGGACCACTTTGCCCAGAACTGCCAGGAGAAAGCCCTGCAAGGTAGCTCAGCACACCAAGGGCAAACCTACTGCTACAGCGTTCTGGAAAGCATACATTTAACCCATGAGGGCTGGTCCACCAATGAAAGCTTAGATACCTTCAAGTTGTTTTTTTTTGCTGGTTTTTTTTACTGGTTTTTTTTTTTTTTTTGGTGGGGATGTATGTTAGTTTATAGGGTGTATTTTGTGTTTTTTTTTTTTTTTTTTTAAGGAAGAAATAAATAAAACCTGCACAAATTCAGAGCTGTTAAGCATGGGCACAGCTCCTCAGCAGCCACCCCTTGTGTACCCCACTGCTGCCACACCATCTCCCCACCCACAAGGCAGGGGCTGCCCATGGGGGGGGATCACATTCCGATCTGTCTCCACATTTCCTTAGTACTTCACCCAGAGGCTTTTGAGGAAAGCAAGTGCTTAACTGTCACCTCATCAGTGCAGAGAAGCTAGCAGATTTGAATTATGTTGTGTAAATGTTTGAAACAGAAAGGATTAAATAATTATTGATAGACAGCCAGACAACATAATCTCATTTCAAAAACACAGCAGGCAAGGATGTAATTGATTTATAATGCAGAAATAATCTGAAGGGACTAAAGATTCAGAAAAGGCTAAAAACCCAGACCACCTGTGTTTTGGAAACTCATTCAGTTTTGCCACCTACCAGGTTTTCCTTCAGCTCTTTTGCACCCTGAGTGCTCTCTTCTGTCTTCACGAAGCAAAGCTGTTTCCGCCTTCCCCTTGGTGGTGAGCAGTAGTGGCATTGCAGAAGAGTTGATAATTTGGCCCAATGTTATTTCCTGTGGTCACAGCTTATTCCTCTGTTTAGCTTATGGTTTGGCTGTTGTTCAAGATGTGTGATTTCAGAGGGTTAAATTCCTAGACAAAGTACTATTTGGTGCAGACAAATAACATGAAGAACTTAAGGACTTGGAAAAAAAAGTCATCATAAACTTAAAGCTGTTAATATTGTCAGGAATTTGCAATTTGCACTGAAAAGTGAGAGAGAAAACAATACTGTAGAGAGAGGCTTCAGCTGGAGCAGCCACTTTGAGCAGGACCTACCTCAGAGAAGCACAAACTACAGAGGGGCTGGGGAAAAAAACAACTGGCTGATCAGCAAAGGAAGATCCATTTTGGATCCAGGAACAAACAGATAAACTGAGGCTTGCAAGAAGTTAAACTGGGTTAGACCTTGTAAAGGATGTTAAACAGCTAGTAAGAAGCTCTAAATGTAGGCCAGGGGAAGAAACCATGTTGTTTTGAAGGAAGAGCAGAACAAAAGTCATCCCAGGTTGCCCAAAACACAGACAAAATGAGTTACCTCAACCTGTACATGCTACTGGCTACCAGTGGCTCCTCAGGGCATGTGTCTCCATGAAGCCCTGCACAGCCACCCCAGCAGCAGTGCAGGTCAGGAAAAACAAACCAGTTTGGCCAGTACTGAAGTAAAGAGGTGGGTTTTTCAAGAAAAAAGGGATGCTCAGCCTCCACCCTTCACAGCAAGCAAGACTCCTACACACAACCACTTCAGGGACTGGTGAAAATGAGTATCCCATGTCTGGAGTTGTCCTTTGCAGAGCCCAGAACATGGCAGCAGGGTGCTGCTGTGGAGGCAGGGAGCTCATCAGCCCCCTCATAGCCTCCTCTGCCCCCAAGCCCCCTCTAGACACTGCATAAACATTTAACTAAAGCAAATTAAAACCAGGTGAGTTGTGCTTTGTGATTCTGACTGAGTTTATGCTGTTCTTAGACACTGAATCATTTAGCACAAAAAAGGAAAACAAGTAACCCCCTACAGTACAAAGTCTGTTCCTGCCTGGTTTTATTTGGACCAAATCTAAAGCTGAAAATTGGCATTTAAAGAAATAATGTTATTATTCTTGCACAAGTTGGTTTGAGATAGTTATTGGAATATAATATATAGCTATATATTAGCCTTAGCAAAGCCCATTTTATTCCAACTTAAAACATTCACCTAGGGAAACAAAACTGAGCAAGGAGTTACTTGGTTACAGCTGCTGTGACTCTGCTGCTCCATTTCCCTGCAGAGACCAGGCTCTGTGGTGCCTGTCCCCAAACACTTTGCCACATTTCTATGTTCTAAGAGCCCTCCAGACTCCCAGAGTATGCATCATCAACTAGAAAAGAAATTACATTTCAATCTTCCAGCTCCTCACTGCCACCTTCAGCAGTAAAAGTCAGACTAGATTAAATAAATTTAATACTTTAGAGTTTTGTCTTCATAGCTAGCTACATCAACATGATCGGATGTTTTCACAGTTCTGTATGATCACCAGCACTGCAGGACAGCATGGAAAGAGTTAAGGACGGCTGTAAAAGTTGCTTAAGGAAATAAGCAATCAGAAGACAAATACAACTCTCAACTATAACATTTATTAAAACTTCAACCAAAGTAGTTTTATTCCCAAGTTTTGTTTACAGAAGTCTAACAATCTCCCCAGGTAGTCAAAGATTAATAAAAGAGCTGAGATGGCATTGCATTAGTGCACAGAAAGCAAAATCAGTCTACAATAGTGCAAAAAGGAAAAAAAAAAAATTTTAATAAAATTAAGGTTTTAAATACTTGAAGGGAACTGCTGGTATTGCAGGCAGAGCATTCAGAACCACCCGTTTGTTTTCACTGGGTACAATGTAAATTTGTTTGCTGCACCACTGCCTGTTCCTCCAGGCCACAGCATTTTTCTCCCAGTGGCAGAACCAGCCCGTCCCAAACCTCAAAAATGACTCTGACTCTCGGATGGATCACCTGGGCCACTTTCACGTGGAACATCTTCCCAACAGCTTTTGCAGTGGCCACACTTGGGCAGTATTCCTGACCTGCGTGCAGCTCATCAAAGGACAACAACCTCTGGAAGGGGCCACTCTGCCTGTGCCCAGGCCTGCCACTCCTCCAGCTGCGGCTGGTTAGGCTCAGAGACATTTCAAACGCTATTTCAAACCTTATCTTGCTTTAAGGGCTGTTTTAATCAGCTGCTTATTCCGGAGGCAGCGCCCCCAGCTGGAGCCGACAGCAGGCACAGCACAGAGAAGGGGAGATGGGGTGTAGGGGGGATGTGTCCTGTCCAAGCCATGCCAGCCAAACAAAACATCCTGCACCCACACAGGAACCCATCAGGGGGTGCAACACCCACCCCTGCGCTCAGGACCACCGCTGCAGGTCTCTTCCTGCCAATCAGAGCTTTGCTGAAGCAGTTTGACCAAAGTCTCTTGGAAAAGAGGTCAATTTAACTGACAAGGCACGTGAAGATGTGGCAAGATACTCTGGCTTTATTACTGCAACAGTACATCTGCCTCGATTTTAGAGTTACATACTTCCTGCTGCCTTGGGGGTAGTAACAAATCTCTAGCAGTTGAACTTCAGACTCATGAGATTCCTTTGCTGAATTCCAGAGTGAAGCACTCCAGCCCTTGCTTCCGTTGTAGTCAGTACACCTGTACCTTGAGACACGGTGCAGAACTACAGTAAAGCCTTGGAGTGTTAAGACAGAAGAGGGTGACCAGAAAAGGAGAAAGATCCAACCAAAGCAAACAAAGAGCATGAAAATAAGTAACAGACATTGGGGATTATCCAAGCAGTGCAGATATGTCACCAATCCTGCTGTGCCAAGCACATAGCCAAGGAAGGAAAGGAAAACAAACGACAGAATGTAGCTGTTACAGACAGCACAAACATACTGGTGTCACAGACAAAAACCCTTCAAAGATACTGAATTACTTTTTGAACTTAGGTGCAGACACTGTGGGTAAATTGTGTTAAAGGTTAGTAAAACAACTGTGTTGTTACACAAGCAAGATCGGTTTATCCATTAACTGCCTATCTACCCCTTCAAAGTTAAGGCTTTTATTCCAAAATCCCCATTTATTACAGCACCTACTTCTGAGCCCAAATGTTTTAATTATTTATCCAGCATTAATATTAACCAGTTACTCAATTTTTCCATGACTGATCCAAATGTTCAACCCTGTTGCAAGATGGGAAGTACCCAGTCCCACCACGTCCCCTGGCACTGACAGACCAGGGTGCACTGGGCATGTCACTCTGGGAAACACCAGTGTTCTCCAAGCAGACATCCTATGAACATCCTTGACCAAGTTCAACAGTTGAGAACCATCCATCAAGCAGGACAAGTATAAATACCATCCTGTTGGAAGTTGGTGGAAATGCTGCCTGTTTCTCTCCAAGCTTCCTTCTTGCAAGAAAAACTGAGCAAGATGCTGTAGTGGTGGGTCTGTCAGAGATGGCTTGACAAGCAAGCCATTCTTGAAAGCATGTTTTAAGTTTAGCTACTGAATACCTTGATATGTATTAGAAAATATTTAGATATAAATGTCCAATCTTTAAAGACCTACCTGACCGTAAGTTCCCCAGTAAAAAAAAAAAAAATTTCCACTAGCAATTAGAAAAAATCTGTGTACAAGGCTTTATGGGAACCTCAGCTTCTTTTTTTAAATGATTTTTCACAATTAAATATGTTTTTGTTCACATAATTTCTTCTTCCCAATATGAAGTTTTCTTGTTTTAGCCAATGCATCATAGAATGCATCAGAACACTAACTGTTAGCTGGTATTTGTGCTATTCAATCTAGGAATCACCTTAGAAGAAAGCACCACATAAGTAATTTTTTTTAAGGCTTACATCAGTTTAAACCTGCAGCTGAATTTTGCACTATTCAGAAATAACGTACTTGATTATTTGCTTTACAACTCCTGAAAATACTTGATTAACATTCACCCTTTCCAATCCCACCAGGACTGTATACCGTTTTTTCTATAAACTTAACGTTAACCCAAAGAACACAGAGACATAGCATTGAACTTTTGCTTTAATGGTCTCAAATTGTGACAGATTTTTGGTCAAGTTTCCACTTTAAAAAATTTATCGATTTTAAAGACTAATAACTTAAACTGCCACAAAACAAATGGTCCACAAACATTCCTTTCCTTCTGAAGCTTTTACGATGCATTGTAATCATTAACCAGTCTTTTACTATTAAACTTAAATGGCCAATTGAGACAAACAGTTCTGAGACCGTTCTTCCACCACTGATTAAGACTGAGGTGGCAGCTGATGTACAGAATTTTCATTTAGCCTTCTGGGCCTTCTGGGCAGACTTTGTGACCTTGCCAGCTCCACCAGCCTTCTTGTCAACTGCCTTGATGACACCAACAGCAACCGTCTGTCTCATGTCACGCACAGCAAAACGACCTGAAAACAAAAAACACGTTTGGTAACTTGTCTAGGTCTACCTGCCCATGGTGTTACCTGCACAGCGGCAACGTGCAGCTCGGGCCAAGTGGGCAGCCACCACTATGGGACAGTGAGCTCCATGGGACTGGGACAGACATGTCATTGTCTAGAGCACCCCTGTACCGCTGAAGTTTTGGTCTCACTTCAAATTTCTATTGAAGTAAGTCACAGCTTTTAACAGCATCTTGCAGAACATCTCAATACTAGAAATCAAGGACAGACATTTTAGGAGATAACTTACCAAGAGGAGGATAGTCAGAGAAGCTCTCAACACACATGGGTTTGCCCGGGATCATATCAACAATGGCAGCATCTCCAGATTTCAGGAATTTGGGGCCATCCTCCAGCTTCTTGCCAGAACGACGATCGATCTTCTCTTTGAGCTCAGCGAATTTGCACGCAATGTGAGCGGTGTGACAATCCAGCACCGGGGCATAGCCAGCGCTAATTTGGCCAGGGTGGTTCAGGATAATCACCTAAGGAGGCAGAGAAATGCAAGTGAACATCGAGACGATTGTTTGAACCCTGACATGTCTTCAGGACAACGTCTTCAAGGAGCTGCAAGGGTTACCTGCGCAGTGAATCCAGCAGCTTCCATGGGAGGATCATTCTTGCTGTCACCAGCGACATTGCCACGGCGCACATCCTTCACAGACACGTTCTTCACGTTGAAGCCAACGTTGTCTCCAGGCAGAGCTTCGCTCAGGGCTTCATGGTGCATCTCAACAGATTTTACTTCAGTTGTAACATTGACAGGGGCAAATGTAACCACCATGCCTGGCTTCAGAACACCAGTTTCCACACGGCCAACTGGTACAGTACCAATGCCTGCAAAAGAGAGGCAACATTCGCAACACTGCTCAATGACTACATGCCCTTGCAGGAAAAACAAGAGAATAATTCTGTATTTTCCACTTGAAAAAACAACTCTAAGGCAAACAACTGCACTTCTGTCACTAGCTCCTTATGTTTTAATACATAATTTATGTGCAATTCTACCCAGAATCCTCTTAAAGAATTATTTTCTGTGCCTTCTGGGTGTTGCACAGGTAAGGCACAGACAAGCTGCTGCTGGCGAACAAGCAGCACTATGGAGAACACCTACCGCCGATTTTGTAGACATCTTGAAGAGGCAGACGCAGAGGTTTGTCAATTGGACGAGTTGGTGGCAGGATGCAGTCCAAAGCTTCAAGGAGGGTGGTTCCACTGGCATTGCCATCCTTTCGGGTAACCTTCCATCCCTTGAACCAGGGCATCTGTAACAAAAACAAGCACAGCCATCAACTGTCTGCCCATTTTAATGGCACAAGGCTGGAAAGACCAAATCTCATACCTTGGGGTTATCTCAGTATACTAGCGCAGAGTAAAATTTGTGAACTGCTAGGATTTCATTTTTGATCTCAGTATTTCCAAACACAACTATTAAAAGTCACATACATTTGACTATTGCATAATTTATCCCAATAAAACTCTGAAGTTTGTTTCTTAATATATACAAGCATCAAACCTACATTAGAGCTAGGCTCCAGCATGTTGTCTCCGTTCCAACCAGAAATTGGCACAAAAGCTACAGTGTCTGGGTTGTAGCCGATTTTCTTGATGTAAGTGCTGACTTCTTTGACAATCTCTTCATATCTCTTCTGGCTGTAAGGTGGCTCGGTGGAATCCATCTTGTTGACACCAACAATCAGCTGTTTCACACCCAGGGTGTAGGCCAGAAGGGCATGCTCACGGGTCTGCCCGTTCTTTGAAATACCAGCCTCAAACTCACCAACACCAGCAGCAACAATCAGGACAGCACAATCAGCCTTTGAAAAGAAACCAAAAAGCCCCTCATTATAATGTTTGCAAACGTGTCAAGATACTAGGGATCCCCCCTAGGGATCCCCCCCACCTGCCCCAACTCCCAAAACCCTTAGTTCCCTTTATGTACCTGAGAAGTTCCAGTAATCATGTTCTTAATGAAGTCTCTGTGTCCAGGAGCATCGATGATGGTGACGTAGTATTTGCTCGTTTCAAATTTCCACAGGGAAATATCAATGGTAATACCACGCTCACGCTCAGCCTTCAGCTTGTCCAAGACCCAGGCATATTTGAAGGAACCTTTGCCCATCTATGGATTAAAAAAATAAAACCCGTTTGTTTTTTTCCCCTGCCTTCATTTTCATTTAGGAACAAAATATATTTGCATTTACTTCACGAACTCCACACACTGGCTCAAGGACAAAAATCTATGAATAGCAAGTGCTGTAACACTGAAAAATGTCACTGCTTGTATAACAAGCAACAAGATACACTTGGCACTGCTAGTGAGAGATGCCAACTGGTTTCTGCTTAACCTGCTGACAAGTTTAGCCCTCTTAACAGCTTGTTAGTTGCAATAACACCATCTTTAAGACAGATCTCGAGCCTAAACCGTACTATCAAGTGTCCTCTACAAATTTGAACTCTCTTACTAATGCAATCCCTGCGGAAATCAGCACTTTTAACTGCCACTCAGCCCAATATTCACTACATTTCATACTGTAATGTGCTTAAGAGCTATGATATTACAACAGAGGAGGGAAAAAAAACAGAAAAAAGCACAATCAGACTTTTTACAAATTCAGAAACCAAAATTCACATCTAATTTACAGAATTAAACCAGATCAGAGTAACAACTTAAATTTTATCCTCAACTACGTATATACCAAAACTGAAGCTAAGAACTTTGCTTAGTCTTCCAGACACAACTATGTAGCTGTAGCTTTAGACCTTCCTTTCCCCCATTCCACATGTCACAACTTCAGCCTCACCAACTAAAATAATGGTGGATTCAACTTCAGCACTTGTTCAACTCCGGAGACAACTGCAGCCTAACTGCCACCCTGTGGCCACAGAACACTTAGGCACTTGTTCAGCTGCTGGGACAGTTGCAACTCAACCGCCTCCCTGTGGCCACAAAGCAGTTTACAACTTCATTTTGCAACTGAACCTCTTTATCTACTCCTGCACCCCGAAATTTTGCCGGATGTCACAGGCCCACACACCTCAGCAGCTTCCTTCTCGAACTTCTCGATGGTCCTCTTGTCGATACCACCGCATTTGTAGATGAGGTGGCCGGTGGTGGTGGACTTGCCAGAATCGACGTGGCCGATGACGACGATGTTAATGTGGGTCTTCTCCTTTCCCATTCTGGAGGTCCGTTAAGCTCTTTCTTTCGGCAAAAGAGAATCGACACCTGGAAGTTCCCCAGAAAAATGCCAGTTACACCTCCGGTTAGAACGCACGTCCTCCCGGGTGCCGCCGGCGGGGACAGGGCCGAGGGGCCGGCAGGCG
>NW_008619025.1:647-923 GCF_000691845.1 Merops nubicus | reverse complement strand
CTGGAGCCTTCTCCTGCTGCTCGGGAGCTGGATGCAGAGACCCAGAGAGCAGCAGCTGCCTGTCAGAGGGGCCCCAGAACGTGGCATCAGTGACTGCTCCACAGCAGCAGACACCAGAACAGGGCAGGGACGAGCTGGGCACAGATGGAAGGAGCTGGAGCACAGGAGCTTGGAATTGTTCTGCTTGGAGGAGACCTTCCAGCTCCTGGAGACCAACCCTCCCCCAGCACTGCCAGGTCCCCACTGCCCCGTGTCCCTCACACCACATCTCCACGG
>NW_008619025.1:0-233 GCF_000691845.1 Merops nubicus | reverse complement strand
CAGGGGGATGATCCCGGCCCTGCTTCTGCTGGCCACACCGATTCTGATCCAGGCCAGAATTATGGTAGCCTTCATGGCCACCTGGGCACACACTGGCTCATCTCCAGATATTTGTTGAACAACATCCCCCAGGTCCTTTTCCAGCAGAAATCTTTCACAAGCAGCTCAGACAATGCCTGGCAAGGAAAAGCTGCAGGAAGTGCAGAGCACGTGACTGGAATTCAGGAAGAGGG
>NW_008619024.1:0-1112 GCF_000691845.1 Merops nubicus | reverse complement strand
ACGGTGGCCTGGGCGCAAAGGATGGGCTGGCCACGAAGGAGAACAGCCCGGTCACAAAGGATGAGCTGGCCAGGAGTGGACATGGCCCTGAAGGACAACAGCATGGCCATGAGGGATGGGCTGGCCGTGACACACAGCCTGGCCAGGGAGAACAGGCTGCCCATGAAGGATGGGCTGGTTACAGATGACAGCCTGCTCTGGAAGGTGGCCTGGCCATGAAGGATGGGCTGACCATGAAGGACAACAGCCTTGGTGACAAAGGATGGGCAGGCCATGCAAAGCTGCCTGACCAGGAAGGAGGACAGCGTGGCCACGAGGGACAGGCTGGTGCTCTCTGGTGCAGGGGTTGCCAGGCCCGTCACACCCCGGCTGTGGCAGGGCTGGGGAGGACACCTCACCTGCCCGGCTGGGCGGGTGTTTCGAGTAAAGCCATCACACCAGGAGCACCTCCGTGCAAGGAGCGTGCATGGAGTCCATGCATCTGGGGAGAGTGGTCGCAGCTGGGACTCGGCCATGGGCCAGCACCGTGGCTGGGCCGGGTGCTGCCGGGTGCAGCCACAAACAGCCCAGTGCATATTCTTATCTCCTCTGTCCCCAGGGAATTCACACTCGTGGTTCCCACAGGACAAAGGGCAGACAGGGACCCCAAAGGTTCACAGTCAAGCCAGGAGCAGCACAAGAGAATCAAGTCCTGGCTGGTAAATACGAGGCTGTTTGAAAAGGATAACTTGAATTCATTCTATAGTTTATTGCACTTTGATTAGGATCAGTCAAGGAAAAGACCCTGAGGACCCTGCTGGTTCGATGTGCGTCAATCGCAGAGTCACCAGAACAGCACAGAAAAGGCGGCAGCATGCAGAGCACGCTGAAGGACAACACGGACGCGGCATCAATCGCGGAGTCACCAGAACAGCACAGAAAGGGCGGCAGCATGCAGAGCACACTGAAGGACAACACGGACGCGAGGTAACCGATACAAAAGGCCAGAAATGAGGTGACACTGTTGCAGAAACCGGTGACTTATTGCTGCCGCAGCACTGATCCCCCCCGAGAAAAAACAAGGGCGAAGCGATCCGGGTGCCGTGCAAAGCCGCGCAGTAGCCCCGTCAGCG
>NW_008619023.1:0-274 GCF_000691845.1 Merops nubicus | reverse complement strand
CCGGGATGGCGGGGCGCTCTACAAGGGCTCCTACGAGGGCTGGTACTGCACTGCCGAGGAGAGCTTCCTGCCCGAGAGCCAGCTCGCCGAGCGCACCGACGCCCAGGGGCGCCCCTGCAAGGTGTCTTTGGAGACCGGCCACCAGGTAACGGCACCGGCACCCGCCGCGGCCCGGTGAAGGGCCCCGCTCCGGCGGGAGTGCTGCTGCCACGGGTAGAGTGCTCGGAGTCCTTCAAACTGGCCAGGGGGGCAAGAAGGCCACCGGCATCACGGG
>NW_008619022.1:0-5816 GCF_000691845.1 Merops nubicus | reverse complement strand
ACCGCTCCCCCGCATCGCTCCCCCGCCTGGCTGCCCCAGCGCCGCCCGGCGCATCCCGTGTGCGCTCCTGGCTCTGCAGAACGCTGCCAGAGGAGGAGCTTTATTCACCTCCGCTTACCTCCTGCCTCCCCGGGTGCAGGGTGCCCCAGGTCCCGTTCAAGCCCCGGCTGGGACGCTGCCAGCCCCGTTCTAACCACACGGCCCTTGAGCAGCCGGAGCAGTAGCGATTCTGTAGCACCTGTGACTTCCAGCCACCGGTCCCCCCGTATCCGATCTGCCCCTGTCAGCTTTGCAATGAAGCAGCACTGGAAAATCATCAGGTTTAATCGAGAGGCAGCATCACTTTCCTACGCCGGGTCTGGTGACGCGAATGGAGGTGGAGGGGCACGTTCAACCTAGGCACGGGATAAAGGCATTCTTTGGGAAGGGAGAAGTCCATGCAAAGCTGACCCCAACGTGACGTTTGAATTCTGTATTTACTGCTTAGCTGGGTCTGTTCAGTGCAACGGGACAAATTAGCCAGGAGGTTACTATCAAATTGCATGGATGCATCCAGTCCGCCAGGTAAGGGGAGGAGGAGGAACCAGATTTACCTAATGCACTGGGAGACTAAGTCCAACACAAAGCTAAGTGGAAAAGGACGTAGGTGTTCCCTGAATGTGGTTTTTGGTGGCTGAGGAGAAGAAATCTTTCCTTGGAATTCCTTCGTGCAGCTAATTAAGACAACTGGGTCCAATTTCTTTGACCCATGCTAACATCAGTGAGAACTGTAAGTACTCAGCACCTGGAGACAAAGTGAATACCAGCCATAAATACCCCTTCTGCTCCCACCCGTGGGACTGCCCAGAAGTGCATCTGCACAGGAGCCGTGGTGCGTGCAAGTGTTATCAGCTATTCACCCACAGCTCACATTTTGTCCTCTTCTGCATGTATTGCCTAGGAGAAAATACAGACAGGTCCCAAAGGGCTGTACCAGTAGAGCTATAGTTAGGATCTGAATCTGTGTAAGAAAGTGGAGTTTAATACAGAGAGTGACTGTGCAAGTCAAAGTCTCCCCAGCTTCATCCTTTGTAGTCCCAAAGCCTAGATTTAGGCAACCTTTGGCTTGTGGATTTGGATTTGATCCAGTCCATTTGTTTGCAAGCTGCTCCTAATGCTGGATTTCCTACCTCAGAGACCTGCCCGTTGGAGAGAAGAGCTCCGTGGCTGAGAAGCGGTGCGTGGAGGAGGGCAGGCTCCCCTGGGAACGGGGGGACAGCTGCAGGGCCCCAGGATCCTCGTTTGCTGGTTTGAGACTCTCTCAGGGTGAGGGGCATGTCTTCTGGGTGCACCTTCCCCAGGCTGGGGGTGAGGCTGAACCTGTTGTGGTAGTAGACGGTGTGGCTTTGGAGAAGTGAGGAAGGAGAAGTTCTTGCTGGTAACGTCCTGTGTGGAAGATGAGGATGGCAATAGCAGCTAAGTGGTGCCTCTCCGAGGAGAGAGCCTTCTGAGCAGCACGTGTGGTTGTGAGACCTGTTCAGACCCGCTCAGCGGGGCCAGGCTTGCAGCTGGCACGCCGAGCTCCTCAGTCCCAGCTCGAGGCAGATTGTTAATAAGAGGAAGAAATGTTATCTAGGGGAAAGAGCTGCAGGGGGAAGGGGAAGTGATCTGCCTCGGGCCATGTGCTGCAGCAGGAGAGCAGATCCTCCTCTCCCCGTCCTGTGCCCTGTCCTCCAGATGCCACCTCTGCAGCAGAACTTCCTCCCATTCAAACGTCTCCTCCGTGCCGCCTTCCTCTGCAGAAGTGCATCTGATTATCTCTGAAGCCATCTGGACAAGGTCCTTATCAAAACCTACAGGTTCTACCTTCTCCTGCTCCAAATGCACCTTCCTCACTGGAGGATCTACACCCAAGACTCGGGTGTTGCCCTGTCTGCACCTTCTCATGTGTTACCCTTTGCTACATAGATGTTGGTGCCCTAACCAGACAGGTACAGAACCACCCGTGGTCCTCCCTGTGTCCCATTCCTGACAGCCCTGTAGATCACAAGGTCATTTGGAAGAAAATTATCTACTGACCCCAACGTGATTTTTCATCATGGGAAGAAGAGTTTGTTCAGTGTTTGCGTCTAGAGTTTGCTAGGAATGGGTGCCTGTTATTTTCAGATGTGGCTGCTCCTGAATTATGGATATTGCTGGGTAGGCTGGGTAGATAGATCTGCCCTCGCTTACACCCATGCATCTCCAATGATTTCAGAAGGATCCTTTTTATATCCTGCTCTTCTTACAGCACCGTCACTTGGATTTCATGGGAAAAGGGGGCAACAGAACTTCACAGAACTTCACCCAACAACAGCCTCTGCACGAGCTGTTGGCTTTGACACCATGTGAAGGTGAGACCAGGGACAAGCTGGACGAACATCTGCGTGTCCTAAAGGCAAAGATATCCAGTGGGATATCCCCCCCTCTCGATTTCTGTTGATTCCCAGGGCTGCAATTCCAGCTGTGAGATCATCCCACGTTATAAAGCTAACGGGAGACTGAGATCAGCAGTGTAAGCAGTGCAAGCTCGCTTGCTACCCGTTCTGCGAAGCAGGGAGATGGCCTCGTAGCTCCCACTCGAGAGACATCCTTCAGCAGGTTTGTTATTTGCATTGCTTTGAACTGAGATTATTTCCATGCTTCCTTGTTCCAGGTTTTAAAACCAGGAAGATTTTTCTTTTTATCACGCTTCTTCCAACTTGATGCCCTTTTCATCCATCAGCCCGTAACACACTGATAATCTACTCCTTATTCCAAAAACTTTCTCCCAAAAATTCCATAGAAAGGACATTCTGCCTGGTGGTGTTTTGTTGTTTTGTTTTTTTTTTTTTCAAACATAGCTTTAAGGCAAAAGTTTGGCAATGCAAAGCAAAGTCTACATAAGGCCGCATGACTTGGATTTGCAACTCAGAACCTTACAGCTTAAAAAAAAAAAATAATAAAACCCTTATCTTAAATAGTCAACTTTTTGCTCCAGGAACTTGTTTCGTTCTCACCCAAAAAAATAAAAAAAAAAAAAGAAAAAGAAAAAAAGACTCTTAAAATCCCAACTCAAATGTTCTTATTGTTCTGGGCAGTCTGGACAAGCTAATGAGACTGAAGGTCAAACAGTAACTAAAGTAGGGAAGAAAAAAAGAAAGCTCTAGGGGTAGACATCAGTGTTAGTTTCTTCCCTTAGGAATCCAGTGATGAGACAGACCCCAGTCAAAGGTCTCCTCTTTAGCTTTAGCACAGTGAAATCCGTCCCAATGGGAGAAGGTAGAATGGTTGCATTTGTTGAATGACTAAAAAGTGCATTTTGATTTTGCTCAGATTATATGTGTGTATTCTAATCCCTAAGTGATTGTTCTGCTTCGGGTATTTTCGTTTTCTCCCTTTCAGTGCCGGGACGCCAGGTTTCTATTGTCGATGTTTTGGAGGTATCACCACAAGTGGTGGTCCATCCTTTGGCCTCCACATGAGTACCTGAGCATCATTGGCATTGGGTTTGACAAGGGCACTGGGTGGTATTGGCTCATTCTTGCTAAGGACCTGGGGCTGCTCTTGAGCAGAGGGCTCCTGCAGCTTGGCACGCTGCCCCAGGGGTCTGCTGGGATTCACCTCGATGCCCAGCCGCATGCGCCACTTGATAGTCTGCAAGGTCACCATTTCATTGGTAGCCGTGTTGGTTGCAACCAGCCAGGTGGTGAAGCTCTGATCCCGGTGAATGCTGGTGAGCTTGGCCACGTTGCTCTCGCTGACGGGCACTGCCCACGTCACGCTCGGGTAGAAGTTGTCGTTCATGCTGATGTTGAACTTGGACTCCTTCTTGGTGGGCCCCACGATGGTGCAGGTTTCTGTCGTGTTTCCATACCAGGGATAGTTCACTCCATCTGAATCGCTGATGGCCTGGATTTTACCGTCCAGTAGGTCTGGAAGCTCCCAACTTGACCTGCCATAATCAACAACAAATTATAGATCATGCATTAATTAGTTTAGAAATACGCTGGACGCCAAGGAAGGAGGGAAGAAGTTGTGAATGCATCCCCCCTTTAGCTCTTACTGGAATTGGTGCCTTTCACACCATCCTGCCAAAAGAGCTCACCCCTGCCATTAGAACTGTGTCTGCAGATTCCCAGGACTCGTCATGAAAGTCTGTCCTGCTGCTGAACACCACTGAGGAACCATCTCCCTGCAGGGCCAGGGCTTTCCTCGCGGGGACCAGTGGCCACCTGGAGTGGCTCAAAATACGTTGGTGTTTTCATAAGGCTGCAAAGGGTAAGTGGTCAGGAAGGCTCCAGTGCTGGAGAAGATGCAGTGTCGCAGGTATCTTCTTGCAGCTCCCTGGCTGTCTGAGCGTGGCTGATCACAGAGGACTCGCTCCAGCCCGGTTCAGGATCCCAGCTCCTGCCAAGTTTCCTCTCTCAACAGCACACAACCTCCTGTGCTGGCAGAAGAACGGGCAAGCTCAGAGCTGGCTCTGGGGCTGAGGTGACAGAAGACCTCAGAAAGTAAGATCAAGGACTCAACTGGACCCTAGAGGTTCCCACTGCCCCATTCTGTCCTTCCTTTGCAGCCCCTATCAGCGACCACTCCTTTTCTCCCTGGATAAGCCCCCATCCCTCCCCGGTGTGTGCCTGGCACTGGAAGTGTAACCCATCCTTCTCCAGCCCCAGAAGGGCCCAGTTCAAAGGCTGCACAGCAGGCTGGGAGCTGGGGATGGTGTTACAGTAATCAGAGAAACCGAGGTCAGCCAGGCTGTAAAACTGCCCCAGCTGGTCACCTGTGTGCTGGGCTTGGGAGGCTGCAGGAAGGTCGCTCTTTCCAGCAATGAAGTGAGTGAAAACAGTCCCCCAGCACCTTGCAACCTGCACTTCTTACTAACTCCCAATTGAATTTTTCAGACTAGATTTGGCAACAGAAGCAAACGTCTCAGGAAAAGGGTTTGATATTTGCAAGGTAAAGGCGCTGAGACACCATAACCACAGACCATGTGCTCAGCATCTGCCAGGTATTTTAAGGACATTCTTTTAAAAACCAGGCTGGTAGAGCTGCTTCTAATTTACCTTCTCCTGGTTACAAATCAGCCTACCCAGAGACGATGTCCCTGTGGCTGAAGGGGCTGTGTGGCAGCAGCAGCAGCTCCCAGGGTGGCATTTGCCCTTGCCCCCAGCACGGGGCTGGGACACCGGGCTCCAAAGCCCCAGAGCCCTGCGGCTCCCTGCTGCGGGCTGTGCCAGGGGACGCAGCTTCTCTTGGGAGGGAGGTGGAGGGGACGTGCTGGGGCTCGCCTGGGTGACTGTCCAAGCCTTTAATAAGGCCGGTGCTGCAGCCTAAAATAGCCCCTGGGCTGAGGTGGGGGCTGCGGGCGGCGCGCTGGCCCCAGCCGGCTCTGCTGCAGCCTTGGGACGAGCTGCTGCTCTCCCCTGGCCAGGACTGCCGTGACTATCTCACAAGGCTGTTCTGACTGTTAATTAGTTAATGACCGTGAAGTGCCTCCATGTTTGTAACCGCTGGATCGTTCAGCAGTTAGCTGTAAATGGTTGGCTGTAGCTAGAAAATACCGGGGGAGGGGGTTGGGGATTTAAAGACCTCACTTCTTATTTTTTCCCCAGGCGAGCCGGGCTCCCGGCGACAATCTCCCCGTGCCACGGCAGGCGCTGGGGAAGGGCTGCACCGCGGCGGGGGCAGCTGCTTCCCAGGTCGGTCGCAGAGAGCGAAGGCAAGGCGGGACGCGGGATGCTCGGAGGACGCGGGAATGCTCGGAGGATGCTCGGACGATGCCCGGAGGACGCTCGGAGGACGCGGGGGTGCTC
>NW_008619021.1:0-3006 GCF_000691845.1 Merops nubicus | reverse complement strand
CTTACTCTGCACATCTCAAAGCAAAGCAGGATCATTTCCAGGAGCACTGAATTGAGACACCCTGGAAGGTGGCACGCGCAGCTCAGGGGAACTCCCCCGTCACTGCTTCCTGCCTTTTCCCATCCCTCAAGCTGGAAATGCTTTTCCTTTCTGCAGGGCTGGTGACAATTCCCACTGTCAAGATGATAAAAGGCATTGCAGATTTCCCATCTGAGTCAAGGCCAGCAAAGGGGCTTTTTCTTTCAGAAGGTGATGTTTTGTTTTTTTTTTTCTCCCATATGCAAAGCTGCTTGGGTGGATATCTGTCACTGCTAGCAAGTTAACTTAACCCTGACAAGGCAAGAAGGAAAGATTTAGCCAGTAACGAAGATGCCAGATCATTCCAGTCTACTGCAGCAAGTCAGCCCCTTGGATGGATGCTCCCACTGGTGATGTAGGTGAGATGAGAACAGCAGTGTAGCCCCACGGCAAAGCCCTGTGGTCAGAGGAAAGAGGGAAGGGATACTCTTGACACCTTTCTGCAGGGGATTTCTGCCTGGGAGAGTGGAGCTGGGGTTCTCCACTCGATTTTGGGAAAAGGAGGGTCTTTCCCAAAGCCTTGGGTCTCTTGTTCCCTTCCTCCAGCTTCCCCAACACCTACTGGTGGGATCCAGGAAAGGAAAGATGCCTGCGGGCTGGCGGTGGAAGCCAGCTGGAGGTGCGACTGGATGAAGTCACATTTTCCTCTGGTGACTCAACAGGCAACAACTGAGCCCCGGAGAAGGAAGGACTGCAAAGCACCTACTTACAAACTCCCTGCCTGAGATCCCTCTGTCTGTCCAGCCCCCAGCCCCTCACCTGCCCCCAGGGCATCCCTGCTGGGCTCCTGGAAGAAGGGAGCCTGTGGGGACCTGTGGCTGAGCTCATGCCTCTGAAGTAATTCCCTCCTCGATGCTTTCCTCCATCAGATGAATAGCAGCAATGGGAGACACCCAAACACACGGGTGGAACAACAAAGAGATAAGACATAGGGTGTTTATCTGCTGTCCTCCCTGCTCTTTGTTTGCAACCCAGGGGGAAAAAAAAAAAAAACAAACAACAAAACTCTCTGAGCCCTCTCTGTATTTACTCTATCAATAATTTCCGTCCCCAACTTCCTCCTGAGGCCAGCCTGGGGAAATGTGCCATGCTTCCCTCTTTGCTTTCATCTCCAGGCAATTTCGATCTTGCCCCTGGCTCTTCTCCAAGGCATGGCACAAGCAGAGCACTGCTTCAGTTTGCCCTGCGGTGCAGCTAAGGAGGCTGCCTGGGCAGGTATTTCTTGTTTAAAAATGTGTATTGAAGCTAAAGAACAGAAAAGAAAACAAAAAGGTCCTCCTACGATGTTTATAAAGCTGCCTAGAATAGCCCCAAGCCTCATCAAATTGAAGCCTGGAAACTACCCGTGGGAGGATAAAGTTGGGAAGGCAAAGTCCTCGTGGCGCGGGCAGCAGCACCAGCCCGTCCCTCCACAGCACAGAGGAATCCTGGTGTGAGATGGGGCTTTGTCCCCAAGGAGGATGGGAGGGGCAGAGGTGACGTCCCCCTGGCTCAGGCAGCTCTCCAGGGACCAGGGTTTGCTCGTTCGTGTGTTCAGTCCCTCAACCCACTCCATGCTTGTTTCTCCTCCCCATTCCCTTCCTGGGTCTGCCCCTCGGTCCTTCTACCCGCCTTGGCTTGATCCTCTCTTCTCCTCTTAACTGACCACCGTGGGCAAATCCACTCCTGGAGCTGAAGTGTGCAGTTGAGGGCAGAGTTGGGAGGTTCTGCTCAGGGCCGGCAGCAGCGGGTGCTGGTACAAACAAGCACCACTTCACCAACTTGTTTTTCATTGTCTGTGCTCTCAAACTCCAGGTGCACAAGGTCGTGTTCCGACCACTATTTATTGTCCCCCTCAAGGAGGCACTTGGAGCTCTGGGATGACTCAGGTGAGCTGTCCTTGCTCCTTGTGTCCCAGAAGGAGCTGCACAGAAAGGATTTAGAGGCTGGTGTCAGGCACAGTAATACTGGTGACAAGACCAGCCCAGGCTCAGTGGCCAGGACAGAGCAGTCTTTGCTCTCCTCTATTTTGGGTGGCATCCAAAGAGAGGTGTCTTCTCCTGCCCCAGCAGAGAGGGGAGCTGCTGCTGCCCCCCTAGTGAAGGCACTGGGATTTTCAGAGACATCAGTGCTGGGCATGGGGGTAAAAACCATGGATGAAAACCATGGATGCTCGTGGGGTGGGTTTTGCAGCACGACCTGCAGCAAAACTTTGTGACCAAACATGCCAGCCCGACGGGGTCTGGAGAGAAGACCACCATGATGGGCAAGAGAACTGCTAAGGACCGGTGGCACAGTGCCAGCTGCTGTGCATGTCATTGCCTGTCCCTGCCTCAATGAGTCCTTTCTCTGGGGCTCAGAGCCTGCAGTCCCTCCCACTGCCCTGCGCTCCTTCTCCCCACTGCTCCACTCTAGCCTGGAAACTCCTCCACCAAACCTACCCCAAAAACCAGGGACACTTCACTCTGTGTCTCACCCTGCTCCCCTTTTGCCCCAAGGCAGGCAGCTGTAGCCCTCCAGGAGGGACTGGTGGTGAGAGATGTTCCCTGGGGTAGCACAGAATCTCTGCTGCCCTTGGGAAAATGCAGACTGTGCCCTGGTCCTGGCAGCTCAGGGAGACCAGGGATGAGGAAACACTGAAGCAGATGTGGGAAAACTGCAGAGTTAAATCCCTGTCCTGGTGTGGTGTTGTAAATCGACTGTGAAAAAGGAGAGACACTTTCCCCCGGGGACCAAATCCAGGCTGGGCTCCTGTGGCGCAAAGGTGGCAGGGTGGGGGCAGCTCCCTGAGACGTGGCCCAGAGTGGCTGCCAAAATCCTCACAGGCGCTCAGTGGGGACTCTGCCTGGGTGGCCCTTTCCCCCCCAGGGTAACCTCATGCCGGCCGGGTCCCGTTGGGGTGCCGGTGCCCCAGCTCTGCCAGAAAAGCTGCTGGCGGCTGACGGGCGA
>NW_008619020.1:0-17788 GCF_000691845.1 Merops nubicus | reverse complement strand
CACCTGGGGAGGGGCAAGCAACATTACTAATACAGGGAGAGGACACATTAGAAAGCAGTCAACTGAAGAAAGACTTGGGAGTACTAGTCAATGAGAAGCTGGATATGAGCCACCAATGCACAGAAGCAGCCCAGAAGGCCAGTCGAATCCTGGGCTGCATCCAAAGAAGCGTGGCCAGCAGATGGAGAGAGGTGATCCTGCCACTCTACTCTGCCCTGGTGAAACCTCACCTGGAGTCCTGTGTCCAGCTCTGGAGTCCCCAGCACAAGAAGGACGTGGACCTGTTGGAACGTGTTCAGCGGAGAGACACAAAAATGATCCGAGGGCTGGAGCAGCTCTGCTGTGAGGACAGGCTGAGGGAGTTGGGGCTGTTCAGCCTGGAGAAGGGGAGGCTCTGGGGAGACCTTATAGCGACCTTCCAGTACCTGAAAGGGGCCTACAAGAAAGCAGGGGAGGATCTATTCACAAGGGTTTGTGGTGACAGGACAAGGGGTGAAGGCTTTAAGCTAGAATAACGGTAGACTTAGGTTAGACGTTAGGAAAAATTTCTTCAGTATGAGGGTAATAGACCACTGGAATAGGTTGCCTTAACAGGTGGTGGAGGCCCCATCCCTGGGGACATTCAAGATCAGGTTGGATGAAGCATTGAGTAGCTTGATCTAGTTGGAGATGTCCCTGCTTATTGCAGGGGGATTTGACTAGATGACCTTTGGAGGTCCCTTCCAGCCCAGACATTCTATGATAGTCCTGCTGTACCAGTTGGCTTCGTTGGATATACTCACAGAATCTATGTTATAGTCTATTATTAATTATAGTGCAGCTTTATACTAAGTCTTCAAACATTTAAAAGGCAGCCAACCTGAAAAAATATCAGACAGATATTCTGTATTTCATAACAGTCATAACTAATTTAGCAGTTCTCAGTTACTTTATAAAGAAACATCTTATATTTTTGTTTTTGTTTGAATTTCATGCATTTATTTACCAGTCATTTTCTTTTTCAGAATATATAGGAAGCTGAAATTGAATGAAGAGACAGAAGACAGGTCTTCTAGAAAGATTAAGAGGACAGAGGTTTTAAGTTTAGCAATATACACAGTGTTGGGGAGACAAAAAGAATCCTTTTAGTGTGAAAAAGATACTTTTTTTAAGTTATTCTGGGTAGGAAAGGTGCCTTGTTACACTTTAAATTATATAAACATATTAAAGTATATTACAGAAGTATTTTTAGAACTGGAGATTTTAGGCAATACCAAATCTACTAACTCTTCAGAAGCAATATAAAAGTTAATGTAGGACTTGCCTTTTTCCCCAGCTTCATACCTTGTGATAACAGCCAGCATCTTGCCATATTGTAGATATCCTAGCATATGGGAACCATAGGATTAGGTTGCACAATTTTTTTTCCCCTTATATAGCAATTCAGAAAATACATTTCAATAATCTATCAACCAGTTGTAGGTTATCTACAAAATCCAATAGGTCACGAAGCTACATAGAGATATTTATGATCAGCATATTTCTAGACAATTACCACCTTGCACTTTTAGGACAGAAGCATGTGGCTCTCTGCCAGTACAGATGAAGTAATTAATCTAAATTCTTTTTTAGAACAAGCTGATTTTCAAGACAGAAGTAGTACACTATTAGCAATAGAAAGAGCCACCACAAGCACTGCCCTCCTGAGGATCAGTAGTAATCCCAGGAAAGGCTTAAGACCATCAAGTTATTTTGCAAGAATAATTAGTCATTAGGCAAAATAATTCCAGTCAGCTCTGTCCTGTTTTAGATTTCAGCTAACTAAATTTTAAAACCTTTGAAACCAATTAAAATCTCCTGCATCCTACAGTTCTCACTATGTAAATATGTGGTCTTCATTTACCTCCTTTATGTGAAAAAGATGTTATGCCATTGTAAATTTACAGAAATGCACATGGCAAAAGCTAAGTGGACATGCAGCACATGATACTATACAAAAATAAACTACATGGCAGTTCAGTAAGTCACAAGATGGAAAACTGATTTTAAAAGTCTGAAACACAATAACTTTACTAGTTTTGAAATTTGCATGTCTTTAAGGTTTAACAAGATAAGAAGGAATATTGGAGGGTTTTCTTTTGGCAAAGTTCTCGGGAGGTTATGCCTTGGTAGAATCAATTAGTCTTACATCATGCCCTGAACAACAACATAACTGGATAGTGATAGATAATTAGAAACAATATCAAGGAATAAGTCACCCATTAAACATGATTTTTTCTCTTTTTTTTTTTTTTTTTTTTTTTTTTTTTAAAGTCAAAGACTACTACTAGATCTGAGTTCGTTTGACAGGTAAACTGTATACAAAAATCATCAGGTACCAGTTAAAGCCTGAACATTATATAAAGAGTTGTCGCAGAAGAGCAGTTTCACTGAAGTCACTTGTTGCAGAGCCCTGATTTAGGATCCTGCTTGCTCTGGAATGAGTGGAATGCACCTCACTCAGAACAGAAAAGTAGCAGCACATTTCATTGTGGCAGAATGATAATTTGACAAAGTTTAATGAATTTAATGGAATTTATAAAAATGTAACAGTTTTATCAAGTTCAATTTGATGGCAAAGTTGACTATTACCATGTGGGAGGAATACACAAAGGTAAAATTGGCTTAGGGTTGTGCTGGAATGATTTTACACAAAGACTGAGAATTAAAGGGGTAAGGAAGTCCCTCCAGTTGACACAAGAGGTTCAGAATGAACCCCCTTGCTCTCTGAACTTCTTCTCAGAGAGATTCTGGGTGCAGCTAGATTCAATCCTAGCCCCAGACTTTGTTAACATTTAATGACTAAGAATTTGGGTACAGGGATTTAGTGGTAGTAATTTATTGTGGCATTGTGGGTCCTATATAACTTTAAGGTAGCAGCAGTTTAAAATCCATTAACACTGTTACAATGAATCAGAAGATCAGGCTAAATGATTGAATAGCAAAGCTTAGTAAATCAATAAGTGGTTATAATCAGTACAAGTGGTATAGATATGGATTCAACAAAGTTTTCTAAGCATATCACCCACAGATATATACAGATAGAGAGGTTAACCTATGACTAAGATGTTTCCTTTTCTGCAGATTATAGTAAATTTTGGTATCAAATGATACTTAGGGTTTTACAAAATCCAATTATATCAAATTACTCACATCTCCCTTTGTCACCTTTTACAAGTGGATGGTCTTTCCCTTCATCTGCCTTTGTGGGCAGATGGGACTGTCTTTTGCTTTGTTGGCTTTACCAGCAGACAGACTGAGTCTGGCCTGAGAGGCGACCCAGCTCAGGGGGGAATGCCAAGACAGAGCCCATTGTGATCCCAGAGAGCTCCAAGGGGCCTCACTTAGGGTTGGTATTTATAGGGTGGCGAGATAACTGACTTTGGTCAGTATGTTTTCATTATGGCCATTTTTCTTGTCAGGCAATCTTGGCACTCTTCAAGATGGCTACGATCCAGGCAGGAAGAGTTGCAGGTACGTTTCCCAGGCAACAGGAGTTTCGAGTGCAGTTAGGGAGTGCCCAGTCATTCCAGCTCACTGTACTTGTACCCAGGACAGGAAGGTACCAGATTGCTTCAACCCACTGCCTCATTAGGCAAGACCAGAAAGTACCAAGCTATCCCAGCCACAATAAACATAATGGCTGGCGTTAACATTGCAAGGCAGCCCAGGTGGGGGGGGATCTGCTCCACGGCGAAAGTTCTGAACAAATCCCAACACTTCTTTAATTTAATGCTGAAACAAACAGCAAACAATGTATGCAGACACCTGTAGCTGGCACATAAGTCAGTTTTCAAAGAGGTATACGAACATGGTTCTGTACCAAGTGCTTTATAGGTAATTCCTGTCTAAATTCTTACTGTTTGTTTCATTATGTTGTTGCTAATGGTTCAGGCAAAGAGCCAACATTTTGAGCCTTCCTAAAATGTTTCAATCAGGAGGAGACCCATCTGGGATTTAGTTATGTCTCTGGCATAAGCCCATTTATTTATGAAATAGTTGCCTTCAACATACTAGGGGGAAAAGGAGAGCACTTTCCTTACTTACAAATCCTTTTTATTTGCTTTTGTGAAATACCTCTGACAGAACCTCATGGCTGCTCTTCAAGTTTTCTGATGAGAAAACACACACTAAGCCCCAGTTCTATACTTCCAACCAATCTCCTGAGGCACATGATTAACACCTTGCTCAGATCCTGACACGTCTACCAATTCCTACTGTTCAGGCTCTCTCAGGATACATGAATGTTTTATTGTTCCCCTGTTCAGCCTTTACTTATTGACTGTACTCGGGCCCATGACCAAGCACAGTCACAGACATTTGCCAGAAAAGGAGCATTTTGAGAACACCTCCAAAGAAAATGGTCATGCTTCCACTCTTTCTCGCTCTCCCCTTCCTCCATCCATGCAAACAGGGACAAAAAGTCTCCTGGTTTTCATTTTCCACATCAATTAATCAATCAGAATGAGAGCACTACTGTGGGGAAGCTTGGACAAAGCAGGAAAGTTTTCGTTCAGCTTTAAATGGGGGGTGATCAGGGAGTTTTGACTTTTCCTCTTAGTAATTTTTTGGCAGAGTTCTGGTGATCACCAAGACATAAATGCCACAAGATCATACAGTACAGTAAGGGTCCACTTAAATCACATTCCTATTTAGGTGTAAAATGCATTAAAAAAAAATCATCATTGTCAACAAAACCTTGTCACCAAAAATACATCTATACTGGCTATATATAGCACCTTGTATTAGATGTTCTGGAAGCAGTAGAAAGCAAGAATATTTATTATCAGGTATCCTTTGTCATGCAACATTCCTGTTAATTTTACTGTGAGTTAGCCTGAGCAGGCACCACAGAGTGTAATGAGGATTATAAAAATCAGAGAAGGTGCCTCACTGAAGAAGCTGTCAGCCACAAAGAAATCTGATTACAGGCATTATCCCTGACACTTCTGGTTCACCAGAGAAATTACAGAAAATTACAGAAGACAACATTCTATTTTTCACACCTAAGTATAGAGAAAGCGTGAGGTATTACAAAGTTATTTGATACAAATGCCAATTTCATATTGCATTTTATTTCCTTCCTACTGTAATTGTAGCACCTCTTGTTTCCAGCCCTCCTCCTAGATTGTCAGTGCTGCACAGGAAAGCTTTTGAATCACAGGCTTGCTTTTGTTTAGTGAGGTCACTATAACAGTGTTATCCCTGGTCTCAAGGGGGAAAAAAAAAAAAAATTAAAACACAGCCTGGTTTGCAATAGGATAATTCAAATAATGTAGTAAGACAAGAATAGGTTTGCCATTCCAGTTAGCATGGTGACACCGACCATCAGCATCATCACCATAGTTTTACCTACTAAAGATGCTGGCTTTGTTTGTTTGTTTGTTTTTTGTTTGTTTGTTTGTTTTTTGTTTTCCTCCCCTCACCGATTTCTCTCGGTTGTGTATAGAGAACAGCTCCCTGGCTATGATGAAAGACTCTTAGAATTATTAGACTTAATTAAAGATTAAGAATATACACGAAAGCAAACCCAAAACTGAACATGAAATCTCTATGGTAGTTATAAATAAATGCATACTTGTTTTGATTATTTTGTGCATTTGCTTAAAATCTAAAGCTCTTGGGAAGATCACACATTTACAGAACTGCCTGAGAGAAAATTTATAGCTTGTCAGCTGCATAAAGATATCATCTTCCAAAGTATTTTTGGGTGACATGGTAACGACATTCAGTAAGATGTTAAACAGAAATCCTTTGCAAGCTGTGCCTGTGTTCACTGTGATACTGCAAAAAAGTTTACTTCTCTCTAAATGAAAGAAACTAAGCACATAATTTGAACATCTTCACAGTGAAATATACATCCTTTCCATAATTATGGAGCAAAACCTGCCCTGGATGGCCTTGTGGGGATGAGGAGAAGCATTGCATAGTGCATCTGTTAACACAGGGATCCTGCAGGCAGGATTGGATTCCAACAGGCACACCCCGGGGAGGAAATTAAAGACATGACAAAATAACATAACCCTGTCTGGCTGCATGGCCTTATACACAGTATTGGGGAAACTTACAGTATCACCATTTAAAGAACAGGCAATTGAAGGTATATCATATCAAGCAGAGGCCTACCACATTCTTGCTGTTTCTTAATGTATTATCTGTTGGGCATCCTGCACATTTAGACAGTTTGGATGGCTAGCAGGGAAGACTACAGCCATAGCAATAAAATCAGTCATGTGTCCTAAACTACAATATTCAGAGACAAATCACAAATAAATTGACTCCAATAATGTCAACAAACATGCCTGTCTCTTTAGTCATCATGTTACAGACAGTAACTTTCATAATCAATAAATTTCATCCATGAGTTTCCAATACATAGTCTTTAGAAGTGTACTATAATGGGAAGCCCTGGAATATGACCTGTCCTGGTAACTAAGCAAAGCAAAATCTTCCCCAGCTGCACATCAAAGCAGCTCTAAAACCCCTTTTAGCATGGAATTAGAATTAATTCTAAAAATCTAACTAATTTACGCTATCAAAATTCTCCTCATTGTTGACTGCAGAGTTCCTACAGTGCTGCATTCAGAGTTTTGCTTTATTGCTGTGGACGTTTTTTGAGAGATAATTTTCAGTCCATTCCTGGAAAACAGGAAAGAACTGCTTGATTCCAGCTACTAAATCTGCCAGCTTTCTTATTTTCCAATTTCGTTTTGACAATTTAGCTTCCTTTTACCAGGACCGCTTTCTCTTGAAAAGTTTTTTTTTTACTATTCAGGTTAAACTTTTCTACCTGTGCATTGTGTTTCCTAGGGTTGCATATCTTCCCTTTTCTCCTTAGTTAGGAAGTCCATTAAGCAATTACTTTAACCCATCACCACTTAAACTTTTTCCTCGTATTTAACTGATGTTTACCATAAGCTCCCAATTTCATTGTTACCTTCCCGATTGCTGTCTAACAATCAGACACAGAAAAGCAAAAGGGTATCATGAGTTTCTATCAAGAAGAAAGTATCCCTTGGGAATGAAAAACAACCCCTGGCTGCTGCATCTGCTGAATTCTAAGGGAAATTGATTTAATTTAGTTAAAGGATAGACACTGGGGCTTATTAGTGCCAAAGGCCTTCTGAAGTCTGTACATGCTAGTCATAAATCCTCACAAACTATTTCATTTATCTTTGCAGCTTTCTAGCTTTGTAACTGTGTTATAACATGGGGCTTAATAAAACCATAACAAAATTCTTTTACTATGCAAAACTTTTTTCAGCGTGATTTCATGCGGTACAAACCGACAAACACCACCTAAGAAGTGGGTGGTGGGGAGATACCTGCTTAATGTCAGTACTGCTAATTACATGGTCTCAAGCAGCCTAAGCTTGTGTGTCAAACTGATAACTATTAAAATACTATCTCGGAAACCTGCTTACCCCAAAAAAGGGATGATGAAAAGTCCATACCCTAGAAAGGAGATAAATCTTTACAGATTATCAGTTCAAATTAAGGAGGGAGGTTATAAATTGCAATCTCTTGTGCTGATGGAGGAAAAAAAGCAAAGTGCATCTTGCCCCTAAAATCTTGGTCTAAGTGAGGCACTTTTCTAAGCCAGTCCCAGTTTACCATGTTTTTACCTGGAGTTTTGAACTGTAGTTACAATGACACCAAGACATAAGTATTGTGATCTGACTTAAGAATGTTACAACACTATACAACTAACTAATTTCAGAGAATAGACTAAGAAATGCTTATTTCTCTGCCTTTCAGGTCAGTTGCTGCATGCTTGGGATTTTTGGTGCACTAGAAGAGATTAGCTTAAACCAAGTGCTGTAACTATGTACTGCCACCCATACAGACAGGTTACATTTACATTGTCTTAATAGTATCGAGTCCAGTTTTACACCAAGCTAAGTTACACAGATAGTGCTTCTTTTATTAGATGCACCCATACCTATAAATCCTTACCATATGCTAGGGCTTTGGTATGCCGGGTGTTCAATGAGCAAAGTTAGAACACTTCCTGTCCCACAGAGACTTTTGTATAAGGATGGAGAGAGAAAAGAGAATACAGACAAAAGAAAGTGGAAAGACAATAAAAGCTGACAATACATGACGCAGTTGCATCATGCTGACATCCTGATATTTGTCTGTTTTGTAGGCACGAACAAAAATTAAAAAGGTGTAAAAAAGTTTATTGGTACTTGAATGAAAATAACAGAATCTTGCAGGTGTGAAAAACCTTCTTGTGAAGCATGAAAAGAACAGTAGAAAATGAGAATATTTGACTAGAGTTATTAACTAAAAAGGCACATATTCCACTGTGCTGAGGTTGTTGAAGGAAGGATTTAACCATCCAGTACCATTCAGAGGTAACACACAGTAAAGGAGAGGATGTGAACAGATCTAAGAAGGGTGGTATGGTTTTTTGATGCAATATACAAACCAGAAACATATGATCCCAGAAAGGGATCATATTCTCAAAGTCACAGCAGATAGAAGTACCAAAACACATTCATTTACTATGAACCACAGATACAAAACCTTAGAAATAAAGTTGGTTTTGTTTTTCCTGGCTGACACATTGTATTTGTCAAGAAGTAGTGAATTATGGTACTGAGGATCAGTCCTCACAATGTGGTTTTGGAGAGCATTCTACATCTGTCAGCTACAGATTTAAAGGGAAGAATCCCCTGGCATCGCCACTGGCTTACACACAGATTCACTTTTACACGCTCCATTTTTCATGAGGTGCCCACATCAGCCATATAACATTACTTAGAGAGAAACCTTACTGATTTTTTTCCACTGTTTCTCAGTAAGACACTGTTTCCCTCTGGGTCCTATCATTTCCTCTTTGTTACTTTACATCTTGAGGCACAGAAGAGCATCTGCTGCCTTTCATTGTATTCCTTTGTTAGCTGTAAGGAGTAATTTTCATGCCTGATGTGTGTAAGACTTTCATTAGGAGAAATCCATTTAGCTAGATGACCTCTCTCTGGCTTGGGAAAAGATTAGGTTATCTCTCCCTCATGAAGAAACTGTGTTGTCTTCCCCATTTGCTCAAAGCCTAGTCTGAGCTCTGTCACCTGAAGAAGCAGATCTTCATATGCTTATGCTTATATAGAAACAGAGTTACATATACAAACTTACACAGGACGATTCCAGCTTATAAAAGGCCTTTGGAATGCCCATGATATTAGAACTGTGTGAATAGCAGGAAACATTCACACCCCATTTGTGCTGTGGGAGCACAGCCCATTACTGTCCATGCAGCAGACACACAGAAAGATTTGGGGACCAAATATGAATAGCAGAGCTACAGTCTAATGGATCTTCAAAGCTAATTCATACATTGCTTTTAAAATTAATATTTCTGTCCCTCTGATGATGGTGCAGTGGCGAAGAAAAAGGTGGATGGATACTCTGCATCCTACTTCCAGTTTCACAGAGAAAACGAAGATTGCTGTCATAATTCTTCTGTACATATCTGACTACATTCTGATCTATGATTCATGGAAAATCCCTCACAGGTTTCAATAGCTGGTAGAGAAGGGCTGAAAGTGTTAAGCTATTTTACAATTTTCATCAGTAGTTTTGGACATTAACCCTGTTTTAGCCCCATCACCACAGATGCAATTTATCAGGCATCAGATCTTCAGGGAGCTACCCTTATAATTTTTTCTTGAGGACTACCAACAAGTACAAGTACTGAAATATGGGCAAAAGAACTGCTTTAAACCTTTTCTATTTCCAAGAGAATTTCTAATGAAGTCTGTTAGAATTGCCATGGCCTTAGTGATTTGAGCCTAACAGGTAAACTAATTAACTCAAGTCTTTGAATCTCTCAACTGGAGATTGCTACCTGTAATTTAACTTAACTATACACATACCCTTAATTCTCCACAGGAATGAAGTAAAGGATAAGAAGAGGAAATAACATCTCTTAAAGCTCTGTATTTAAGTGGCTATGAATTAACTCCCTCAGTCACTGCACAAACCATCATAGTTTGCTTCTCTTCTCCTCTACCGATTCCTGAAAAGCCTGGCTAGAGAAAAGGGAAACAGAGGAAAAACTGACACGCGTATCTAGATATACACAACAGGAAGTGAAAAATCATTGCCAGCATTCAGGTTTTCACTTTATCCTGCTAAACTTTACAGGGCATTTTGCAGGCAAGTTCCAGTTTGGAGAATAGCATGTAAGAGTCTACACAATAAGAAGGGACTTTGTAAACTAGAGAAAGACATTGTACAGGATAGACCATATATGCTGTCTCTACAGTCTAAGACCTCCGTTCAAGGTGGTGCAAAACTGCATTAGGTCCATAACTTAAGAAATGGAGAACTGTGGCCGAAATCTGCACCTCTTGCATAAAGCATAAATTAAATAGAAAAGTAGTATTTTTTAAACATACACTTGAAGAACTTACAAATGATGAATAAATAAGGTTTGGGACTTCATATGACCTGAATGTGATCTCCTTTCCAGAGACCACAATCTAATTTCATCCACAGTAAGATCTCAGTTTTGTTACTAGAGAGGTAAAGTATATGCACATCTGTAAATTACTCATGAAGGACAGAGGGAATGTTTTCATATAGCACACACACGAAGATAAGATTAGGATAAATGTAATCACTTTCCACTGTATTGTATAGTATTTTCCAGTTTAACAGATCCAGAGTTTTCATGCTACATTACACTTATAGCCACTACAAACAGGACAGTTCACAATATGAACTTTTTGGGTAACAACTCAGTGATATTTCAAACGATGTTTGTCATACTAATAAATTCCTCCCACACACGATGGGTGTAACAAATCTTCAAATATAAGTCAGAATTTGAAGCTAGATGATCAAAAGGCATATCCTCTTAATCTTTCAGGGGAATGTGGAGGTTGTATCCATCAAGGCAAAGATTTTGTGAGCACCATATTACTTGCCATCATCTTATTTTAATTCTCTGTATTTATTTTATAATCATCATCCTTCTTTCTGTGTCGTTAGTGAAGTTACAAATGAACATGCTGACATCTTGTAATTAACATATCACTTTACAGTGGAAGTGTATAAGATTGCTAATGCATGTATTCCAACTTATAGTGCAAGAAAATGCCTACAAGCGAACCTTACCTGCTTATCTGTCATCAAGATCTCTGGATCACATCTCAGTTCCGATTTTTCCCAAGAATACAACTTGTATTTGTTCCATATTTTTTCAGCATCCTTTGTACAAGGGGGAGAGAGTGTAAAGGTTCAAAAAATAAGCCAGGGTAGATTCAAGCACACCATGCAAGAACACAAGAATCTCACAGCATCGCACAAAGCAGAAGTATTCAGCTGTGTTATGATACAGATAACATTTCCCATTATTTCCCACAGAAAGTATGTCTGACTGTTTAAACTATATATAACCATATCAGGTGAATATTTCTTCATTTTGTATAAGCCAGATTGAAGAGCATTTAAGACATTTTTTATTGTTATTATCAAGATAAAAGGTATTTTCCTTTTAATGTGTATTTCATGTACTTTGACATGATCTGGGAAACTAACCAGAACAAAAGAACTAAATAGATTTATATACACAGTGCTACGCTGCCAACAGGTGTTGGATATGAAGGCCAGCAGTCAAGTTCCAATCTTCTGAGTTAAATCCATATTGGAAAACAGTCACCATTTCACATTTTCTTGAAACTTCTTCTGTCTTTTTTGCCAGCACTATATCAAGCCTCTGCCACACTATAATGAACTGCTAGCTACCTCAAATTATTCACTTTTACTAACGTAAGATCTTGCTCTATTTGTCTAGATATTTTGGAAGCCTCATTAGTAAAGGTTACATCATTAGTGAAGATTTAGTTCTGGCAAAGCTTGGTTTGTTAGAAAGGCTGATCTGTTGATTTTACAGATTATATTAGTCTTACTTCCACACTTGGTACCAACACTGTTTGTATTAGATATTTTGTTGGTGTAAGAATAAAATATCATTCTTAACAAACATTCACTCTGTGAGCTGTGAAACCAATCAAGTCTAGCCTCTGGACTTGTTTGTAATTTGAGCACTTATGGCATCTGATTACTTGTGCTGTATTTGTGACACATATACAGCAAGAAAAAAAAAAAACCCTACCCTCATCACTTTGGTAGAAACTGGACAGTGGTATGAAAGCTGACAACTTGAAAAGAAGCTGAAAGAGGGCGGAATCTCATAAAACTCATTTAACTGGAAAACCAAGCAGAGTAAATATCAACTCCTAATCAAGATTATTACACCATCAAGTTTTGTAGGGTGAATCAGGATTTAAGAGCAATGATATTTACAAATCTGCATAGAGAATTACGCTTTCTAATAAACGCTTTCTAGCAAGTATGAAAACAATATAGAAGTTACCAATGAGATAGAATATGTTAATAAAAAATGCTTCTGAACAAAATATACTGAATATATTTTGCACATATCACCGACTGCAGACAGCTGTATAATGTGATACTCACAGGATAAAAAAAATAAAAGAGTACTACAAAAATGCCTGCTTTCTTTAAACACACTGCACTTCTACAGGCCACTGCAGAGAAAGCTTATAGCCTAGAATTTACTTAAATTTCTTTTTCAGAGATTCTAGGAGCTCCTCAGAACAGCTTTAATTTATCTTGAAATGCATACGTGAACTGTGCTTCAGTTGCTGCTGTATGTTTTCCACCATTCTTCCCCTGCTGGCGTTACTGTCCCTTCGGAGAACCTGAGCGTCGCGTGTCGCAGCCGTTAAACTTATGTTGACCCATGCAAGAGGCCAGAGCCAAATACACAGGCTATTTTAATTTCTTTACAATCAGCTTGTGAAAAAGGTCAGTATGCAAAGTATGAGTGGGTCAAAGCCCATCGACAGAGACAGCAATGGTACACAGGTGCACAGGGATGATGCAAGTTTGCACAGGAAGTTGCAGTTCCAGTTTATGTATCAGAGAAAAGTCTCACACAGCAGAAGTCCCTGCCATTGGTTTGGCTGATCCCAAGAAATAAACTGATTAAAAGATGGTAGAACCATATCTACTTTATTCCTCCACTTTGCTTTCAAGAGTAACATAGTGTAGTAACAGATAATCTGGACATTGGGATCACTATTATGCAGGCATGGCTGCATACCACAAGCTACATCCTGCTTTAAGCTAAATTCTATCCCAAATTGCAGCCGAAGGTCTGGCCATCCCACTTACCATGCTGTCTGAATAGATACCACTCTATACCCTTTAATCTTCAGAACCTTAAATCGTTATTTCAGCTACATGCTTTCTCCTTGGCATACATTCTAAAGAATATCAGTAGAGCTCACTTAAAAGAAGCTTATTTATATGATGTCTAATAACATTGTATAGAGTTATATACTACGATTAGCTTCTGTAGTACCATATGATTTCTAAAGCACATATTTGGAAATTTGACAAGGTACCTAGAATTAATCTTTGGATCTTAGTATGTGCACAAGTAAAAACATCAAAAGTGCAGTCTCCCAAAACGTGCTTTCTCAATGATTGATAGATCTCCCTTTATTTCTCATTCTGTGGAGCAGCAGAGCATGCCCTGCCTCCTCTAGTATATGCATTTGTTAATATTTCCTCTTGAACTCCCACACTCAGGAGGGAGTTTCCCAAAGCAAGGCCTTCCGAATAGTTTTCCCCATCAACTTGTGAGCCTGAAGCAAACTAGCTGACATACCAGTGTCTTCCAAGGGTGACGTATCTATTCCCCTGATATATGAGCACCTTGAACCCAATGTTATGCCATCCAGATTGCAGGGATGATTAGAGCATGTTGCAATCTGCTGATTTAGTGAGGACTGCATAGAGGTGTATTTGGTTTGTGGAGCTCAACCATGTTTTCATCTGTGTTTTGAAAGTGTACTGGAGAAAGACAAATGCCTCTAGACTACTGATTAGCTCCATATCTTTTTTTTCCTCAACTGCTAGTACTCAAACAGATGTTAGTTTTAAAAACAAAAACAAAAAAACCCTGCAACATGCCATGTAGATACTATTCTTTTGAAGGTAGGCATTCTGCTCTGTTTCTTGCACTCTCATTTTGAATGCTGTTGCCAACTTCTAAATACCTGCTATACTCTGAAATGATGAACCCTTTCCTCCTCCTCCTGTTTCAACACCCATATTGACTTTCTAATTTACATCAAGGACAGAGTATAATCGCAGTGCAGGCATTAGAATCTAACTTTCTACATATACAGGACTTACGGATAACGCCAATAATAACAAAGTGATCTCCTGAGGAATTCAGTATCACTCTTGCAGTCCTACCAAGGTCAGTGAACATATAGGAAAATAGGATTTGTCCATAATAAAAATGTTCTCACTATGCATAAACAAACTTTCTTCCAAAAGCCACAGTTTTCTCCAAATAAACTTTTTAAACAGTGAAATATAGGCTACCAATTATTCTCCTACTTCCAGATCAAGTATCCTGCGTCATCCCAGTCTAATAAAAAAAAAAAATAAAAAGAATTTGAGTTGAAAATACCCCTCTTCAGATATAGCACTGATAATTATTACAACACTGCATTACATGGCAATTGTGTGTATGTTTTTGTGTATGATCCTTAAAAATTTCATTGAACATTTTATATTCTGTTTCCAGGAAAACATTCTTGTAGCATTTGCTGATTCTCTAGAAAGCTTGTGGATACTGTCCAAAACTTTCACAACCCCTGAGTGGTAGAAAAGGCAAGGAAAATTATTATAGTTGTAAGAACTTAAGAGAAGACTTAAAAGGAATGATTTATAGGAAGAAAGTAAAAGCCTTTAATATTTCATTTCAGAAAGCAATATCTATAAAGTTATAGACTCCTGCAAAACTCTTTTCCCTCTAGCATGAGTTGTAAACATACCAAGAACAGTAGTCAATAGAAAAGCACTACCATTATCTCAGCTCTGTTTGTCACAGTAGTGGGGGTATCTAGTTTTCACTGGACAGTGGATAAAACTAGCACAGGGATTAGAATGTATAATTCTATTTCCTTTTAGTTCAAAAGAGGAAAGTGAATACTTTCTCTGCTGCAGCAGCATTGTTGAGATTAAACTCAGGAAAAAAAAAAAAATGTGTATGTGCATATTTACATTTGTAAGAGATTTTCAATGGGTAACATCAAACAGCTGAAAGTAGGAATTTCTGTGTGAGGCACACATTCCTATAATCAGTGGTTAAAAACTCAAATCTCACAGGGCCTTTCCTCTACTGAATTGAAAACACTGTTTTGTATTCAAAAAACTGTTTTGTATTCACTGTTTTGTGACCCCACTGTTCCTCACCATGGACCAAAAGTCACATACAGAGTTTTAACATACTCTGCTGGCCAGATCAAACCCTTTGAAAAAGCATTATGGTCATTTGTTCCTGTATTATTTGTCCAATTTCTACTAATGCAGCATGAGTAGAGGAGAAGGGAGACAAGAAGAAGTGGACCATTTTCAGGTTCAAGTAACTCAGTTCTTTCAGTCTCTCCCTGTGTATCACGTACTTCAACCCCCCAGTTACCTTAGTGGCCTTTTGCAGAATTAACTCCAATATGTCAGTATCATTCTGGTACTGGAGAACCACCAAGAGCTCTCTAGCATTCACATACCAAGTGGATGCATCCCAGTTAAATAACTGTGAAAGGTTTGAAATTCTTTCAAAAGTAGCGGTAGAATATTTTACAGGTGGACCATAAACTGTCATACTTTTGCATTTTATATCCCCCATCTTGCACAAAGCTTTTACACACTACAATATACATGATTTACAAGAATACAAGAAGCTGTAAAACTTCTGTTTGCTGAAGGTTTTTTTTCTAAAATTAGGAACTGGAAACTGGGACACTTCCCACGTAAGCTTTACCTTCACTCACAGTAAAAAGAAATATTAAGAAGGACATCAGGACTTTTTAAATCTAGGACAGCAAAGCTATGACATTTTTCAAAGGAAACAGCAATGCAATGTCTACTACACTGAGACTGACTCCTGGGAGCCAGAGGGAAAGCAGATGAAAAGCACCTTTTTTTTTTTTTTTTAAAATGACAGCACAGGTTTCTAAATTTAAACCTCCAAACAGAGATCTTGCAAAGATCTTAAAGTGAGACCTGATCCCACTTTAAAAAAAATAGAGACAATTTTTTTAAAGTGTTATTCACACATGGAAAAATAACACAGGGATTACATCACCTCAAAAATACATAAGAGGTTAATCAAATATTGTGTGCTTCAGAAAGAAAGGTGGTGCAAACTTCAGCTTTCTTATCGGTTAATATTGACAAAAGCCAAATGAAACTTTCTTACTCACACTCTACCTCACAAAGCACAGCTCTGATGGGCCATGTGCAAACAGAGGGAGCAGAGGCAAGGCAACAGCCTCATGCAGGGTAGTGTGCTGGAGCAAATTCTGCTTCTGTCTAAGAAAACACTGCATAGATCCCTGTGTAATACTGCACCTGTATCTGTCCAATACTAGCAGAATGCCTCACATTTTCTCCAGTAGGTTTCCTGAAGAACTCGGAGGATCTCCATAGTTCCAACAGGCAGCCAGATCACGTACAATAAATCAACCAGCCGCCTGCTAAAATGTGCACTCGGCCAATAGCATAACTTTCAAACAGCTTTAGTTTTTTTAAAACAAATGGACACCTGGAGTCAAAATGGGGATTGAAAACCCCTAAATACCATATTAAATTGCTGACTAGATTACTCAGATGCATTAGCCTGCATAGTAGGCACAAAATCTTTGACCTCATTTAAGCTATTGTGAAAAAAAGAGACAAAGATGGTAGTGAAAAACATGTTTAAAATTAGACACTGAGATATTCAGACATCATGTGCTAAATGCTGTTTTATTCACTGTCAGGGAGGGAGTGCTGGAATCAGGAAGTTCCATAAAAACTGAAACTGACAGTGGCTTGTATAGTGAGAAGGAAGTGAGAAATAATCCAGCAGCTCCTCAGTCTGTCTATAGGTAAAAAAAATTCTTTGTTTTGTATAACTCTCCAAAGAGTTTAACCCCAGATGAGTAGGATTTTCTGTCCCTGGCAGATAGCTGAGCCTACTGGTTAACAGTGACAAGAGTTAGAGACTTCCTGCAAATTCCTTGCATAAAAAGCTACATATATACTTACATGGAAGCATCTGACCTTTGTTGAAAGTCATACCAGTGTAAACAGAAGTGTTGTTTTTCCATAACAAGTAGTTGCATAACTAGGGCAACCCCCTGAACAAATTCAAGTATCTTTACAAAAATACAGGAAGCAAGGCTACAATGAATATTTTTTTATTTTTTTTTTTAAATCGTGGTATTGCCAGCCAGCCTGTCACGTTTGAATCTCGCTTACTGTAACAATTGGTGATTTTTTTTGAGTTCATATTTGGTGCTTGTTTGTATTCTCATTTTCTACACTTAACTTTTGGGAAAAAATATGTTAGTGGCATTTTAATAATTTCAGACTTTTGCTGTGGATACTGATCAATACAATTGGTGGAGCTCTTATATAATATAATCATGCAAAAACTGTTGATAAAGGACTTTTAACTGAAACACAAAAATATCTTGGAGGAAAGGACCACCACTCTGCAATTCAGTAAGAAAAAAAATACAATCTATACATAAAGCTTGAAAATAAATTATTTTTATCTCTGAAGTACTGCCAGTGCCAATATTCATAGTTTTCTGAAAGACAATGTAAAACATGAAACTCCATAATGACCCTATTAGTAAAAAGAACCAAAAGGAGGGCACAGAAA
>NW_008619019.1:0-694 GCF_000691845.1 Merops nubicus | reverse complement strand
GCCCAGCCGAGGTTTTATTGCCTGGAGGCCGGACCCTTCCTGCTGGGATGGGAAATCGATGCCGCCCGCACACCTCCTGGATCGATGGCCGCGGCCAGCCGGCTGTGCCGGGGTCACCGTCCCCGTCAATACCCCGCTCTTAATTAAGATGTGGAGGCTCGGCGCTGCGAGCCTGGCGCAGAAGTTGGCTGTGGCTCAGAGCAGCGCCTGTTTGCTTGCACGGGCGACACACGTGCCTCTGTGCTTCCCCAGAGGCAGGATCTGGCCACTTTCTCCCCGGATCCCAGCCAAAATTGCTGGAGTATGTGGCCAAGGAAAACCTCCTGGAGAGGGTTGGGGTGCTCTGGCCGTGCCTGGCCCCGTGGGGACCTTGTGCCACGTGGGCTGACCCATCAGCTCTCCCCAGAGATGGGTCACAGCAGGTTGGGGCATGCAGGGCTTTCCGTGGCTGTTCCCTGGGCATCCTGGGCACCCCCACAGCCCCACTCTCCCTTGTTGCCCTCAGGGTATCCCGACCACATGGTGTTTGCGGAGTTCAGGCGGCGCTTTGACGTCCTGGCCCCTCACCTGACCAAGAAGCATGGACGCAACTACATCGTGGTGGATGAGAAGCGGGTGCGTGCCATGTGGGGGGCCAGCGCTGCAGCCTGGGGCTCCCCTGCACCCCAGGGGTCCCCTGCACCTCAAGGTGCTG
>NW_008619018.1:0-489 GCF_000691845.1 Merops nubicus | reverse complement strand
TTTTTTGGGAGTTCAAAGAGGTGTCCATTCAAGAAGCACAAAGGTCTGGAGGTGGACACTGGTGTTGGCCAGCCCCTGCTCAGCAGCTGGTTGGGCAGAAAGGGTTTCCTCCTTCAGACTGGTAGAGAAAATGGTTGGGCTCCCTTTTAACAGCAGTGATGGTGTTAAAATTATCATTATTGTTGTTATTTTACTGAAGCTAAAGAAATCTGAATTACAAGAAGCCTCCTCAGGTTGAGCCAGGAGTTTTTTGGAGATGCCACCAGGCAGAGGGAGGATGCTCCAGGGGCACTGGTGGGGCGGGAGCCAGGAGGGGCTGAGCCCCCCCCCAGCTCTTCCCTGTGTGTTTGTAGCACTGCTGGGGTGGGAGTGACAGTGGGTGAAGGGATTTGCTCACCCTCTTTGCTTCCCCAAAAGGATGCTCAGATTTTAAAGCCTCCTGCTGTTTCTGGACGTGTCCATTCCCTCACCTGCCCCAGAAGGGACCTC
>NW_008619017.1:375-777 GCF_000691845.1 Merops nubicus | reverse complement strand
GGGCCACGGAGCACAGCATCGAGTGGGTCTATCACATCCTCTATCACGCACCAGCTGCTGGGAAGATGAAAAATACAACGGACTGCTAAAAACTACATTGAAAGCTATGGAGGGAGGAACTTTTAAGCACTGGGACACAAATTTGGCAAAGGCCACCTGGTTGGTCAACACAATAGGATCTGCCAATCAAGCTGGTCCTGCTCAATCAAAATTGCCACATGCTGTAGAAGGGGATAAAGTCCCTGTAGTGCGCCTGAAGAACATATTAGGGAAGATGGTCTGGGTGAACCCTGCCTCTGGCAAAGGCAAACCCATCCACCAGATTTCTTTTGCTCAAGGACCTGGGTGCACCTGGTGGGTGATGCAAGAGGACAGGTAAGTCTGATGTGTGCTGCAAGGGGC
>NW_008619017.1:0-203 GCF_000691845.1 Merops nubicus | reverse complement strand
AGCCAGACCAGCCAGGAGGTGATTTGCTGCTATGCTAACATCATGACTGTAGCAGCAGGGCCGGGCTGGGCGTGGGGCTGGGCGGTTCAGGGCCAAGCGGTCAGGGGCTGGGGCAGTTTTTGGGGCCAGGGGTTTCGGGTCCGGGGGTGTGTGCAAGCCCTTGTTTGTGCTGTCCAGAGCCCGTGCAGTGATCTGTTTCCTTT
>NW_008619016.1:0-792 GCF_000691845.1 Merops nubicus | reverse complement strand
GGGCTACTGAACCTTGGGGTGGGCTCACAAAACTTGAGTTGGGCTACCAAATCTTGGGTTTGGATCAAAGAGCTCAGATTGGGCCCCTAAATCTCCCATCTGGCCCCCAAAACTCGGGTTGGGCTCCCAAATCTCCCATTTGGCCACCAGAACTCAGGTCGGGCTCCTAAATCTTGGGTTGGGCTCCCAAATCTCCTGTTGGGCTCCAAATCTTGGGGTGGGCAACCAAACCTCAGGGTGGGCTCACAAAACTTGGGGTGGGCTACTGAACCTTGGGGTGAGCTACCAAATCTCAGGTTGGGCTCCTAAATCTCCCACTTGGCCCCCAAAACCTGGGTTGGGCTCCTCAATCTTGGGTTGGGCTCCCAAATCTCCCACTTGGCCCCCAAAACTCGGGTTGGGCTCCTAAATCTCAGGTTGGCATCAAAGAGCTCAGATTGGGCTCCCAAATCTTGGGTTGGGATCAAAGATCTCTTGGCCCCCAAAACTCAGGTTGGGCTCCCAAATCTCACGTGTGGCCCCTAAACTTTGGGTTGGGCTCCTAAATCTCCTGTTGGGCTCCCAAACCTTGGGTTGGGCTCAGAGAGGTCAGGCTGGGCTCCCAAATCACCCATTTGGCCCCTAAAACCTCTTTGGTGGCCCCATCACCCCCCTTGGCCCCTCAAATGTCCCCTGAACCTGCCCCTGTGTCCCCAAAACTCATCATCTGTCCCCTAAACTCACCCCTTGTCTCCTAACTCTGCCCCCTTGTCCCCAAAATTTGCCCCTTTGCCCCCTTCAATGTCCCCAAAC
>NW_008619015.1:19609-28277 GCF_000691845.1 Merops nubicus | reverse complement strand
GGAGGAGGCTTGGGCTGTGCCATCCCCGGCTGCCAGCCTGATTTCATCAGAAACGAGGTTTCTAATCTCCTGCTCCATCAGCCAGGCTCAACCACCAGCTCCCAGCACCAGCCACCAGCGGGCTGGCGGCAGAGGGCACGTCATTAGCACTCGACTGCTAATTCGTGGGTCATACAGTAACGTACTAATCATGGAGTAGGACACAGCAGGACACACATTAACACACACTAACCGCCTGCAGAGACCCACTGGGCTGCACATTAACTGCACCAGCTGCTGTGGTTTCAAAGCCACTTCGCAGTGTCAGTGCCACCAGGACCCTGCGTGGGTCACCTCCTGCCAGCGGTGAGCAGGGTCCCCACGTCTAATGAGAGGTCCCCAGATCTAATGAACCCAATCCCCTTAATGGCCTTGGCTGTATTTCCCCTGGCAGATAGAACAGGCTGAAGGGAGAAGCTTCCCCAGCTGCAAGAAGGGGGCACAGAACCCCCATCATGGCGTGGCAGGCACCCAGCCCAAAGCAGACACAGCCCTGACGGCAGCACATGTCCTCCAGGAGATTTAAGGGGAGGGAAAGGACTCACTGTGAGAGCTGTGCCCAGGGGGAACACGTGCACCTGGTGCTCGAGGGGTGACACCACCAGAAATCAGCCACGGTCTCACTTTGGGTCTTTTTTTGCCTGGAGCCAGGGGGACAGCCCCTGTGCCCCCTGCTCCACACAGGGCTGTGCCGCAGCCCAGCAAGTCACCGTCACACCCACCACCGCCTTCAATCAACTTTTACAACTTGTTAATTTTACACAGCGCCCTAAAGTGCAAATAACTGGTGGTTTTGAATGCAGACTCCTTCAGCTAGTCCAAAGAGCCTCCGGCAGGCCAAGCCAGCTGGCCAGGGGAGCCCCGCTCGGCCACGGGGACCTGCCACATCCCACAGGGGGGACTCAGTCCGGGAGGGCTGCCCTGTGCCCACGGCAGCCTCTGGCAATGCCACGTTGCTGCTGGCAGCACATGGAGGGACCCTGACAGCTTCTCTCTTGGCAAAACCTTAAGGCTCCGCCAGCAAATGGGAGGCAGCGGCCTGGGAGAAGGGTTTGCTGGGAGGCAGGGCTGCCATCGCTGCTCTGCATTCCTGTGTGCAAGGGGGAGACACGAGCACATCCTGACAGCTGGATTCAGAAGGGGAAAAGGACACGAGAAGTTTGAGTCATAGCACGGAGAGATCCCATCCCAGATTTGGAGATGGGAACGGGAGAGGAGCGGCACCCAGAGCCAAGCTCCAGCACGATCCAGCGTGGGGATAACACTGTTTTTGCCACATCGGTTTAAACATGGTTTAGCTGAAGTAGCTGAACGATGCTGAAACCAAAGGAGCCCCAAACAATCTAAACCACGCAGCGTCTGCATGGCCCAGCTGAACTATTTGCACTGACCCTGCTGAAACATGCACTCAGGCCATGGCTAAATGCCTCCCAGTGCCCTGTGCCGCCTCCTCCCGTCCCCGGGGAGCCAGCTCGGAGGGCAGCCCAGCGTCCTGGAGGAGCAGCACAGAGGAAAGCACCCAGATCGCTCTCATCCCTTCTGGGTTTTCACCTCCCAGGCTTGCAAAAAACCTGAGCTGGGTTTAACCCTGACTTACCACAGCCCAGCTTCTCCGGGCTCGTTCCCCAGCCAAGGTGCGGCCCAAGGAGCCCCTCGCCCTGCCCAGTCCCAAGCACAGTTTGGAGGGGTCCGGCCACCTGGGCAGGGAGGACCAAAGTGCCCGTCACGGCTGGGCAGCAGTGCTCACAGCTGGATCACAACCCTGGTTTCTGCAGCTGAGAGCCGACTTCAGCTACAGCTTTTCTCAAGAAACTTCTGATTTCGACTAATCCCACAAGCAGGCTCGGTGGATGCGGCTCCCACATGCCTGCAGCTCTGTGTGTGACCTGAGAGAGCAGCTGTGGCTGCAGTGGGGCACAAACCAAGGTGCTGCTGGCTCTGACATCCATACCTGATGCTCCATTGCAGCAGAGACGTGCATCAGAAAACACCCAAGGAAGAGAGAGAAGCTCAGAAGAACCACTCCAGTTACTCTTCCCCATCGCTGCTGCCAGAAAATCGCTTTCTCTGCAAAGCAGGGGCTCCCCAAAGCATAGCAGTATCTCAGCCAAACCCCTCTCCCAGCACCCCGAGCCTTGCAGAGGCACGGCTCCAGCACTGGGGCACATGGTTTCAGACGAGTCATCCGAGCAGATGTGCTCTTGGCCTGGCAAACGCCTCCGTCTTTCCAACCTCGGCCACGTAGCTCAGCCACGACTGGCCCTGAAAACTGGAAAGCAGCAGGGGAAGGGAGCCAGCTGCCCACCACCACCAGGGGCTGCCGGGCCCACACCAGCCCTGCCTGTCCTCTGCAGCGATGCAGAGAAGACACACGGATGACAAAAAGGTGCAAAGCAATAGAACTGAGCTGAGTCATCCAATTTTGGGTGTTAGAGATCAGCAGAAGCACTGAGTAGCCTGCACGGATTCCTGCCGTGAAGGTTCTCAAACTGCACCCAAGGTGCTGGTACCTGTCACTGCTGGCAGCTCTAGGACATGAAGGTAAGCAACCCAGCATTGCAGGGGAGGCTGTGAGGAATTTCAGGGCTTGGAGCCTGCTCTCAGCAAGCCCTCCCCAGAGGAGGGGATCCCTACACCCCACGCCAAGGGAGCAGCCCTCCCCAGAGTTGCCCGTCTGCCAGGGGCCAAGTTGTCTCTCCCTGACTGGCACTTAGTGATTGTGGGGCAGGAATAAGGACTGAATTTTTACTGACTCAGGCCAGAAGACACTTAAAACTCCATATGGGAACCCCATGCTGCTAGGGGTCCCAGCTCACATCCCTGAAAGCCCCTGTGCTGCAGCACAGCTTAGCACTGCCCTACAAAACAGCTCACAGCTCCACCAGACCCTCAGTGCAAACCAATCCCCACAGCAGCTCAGTGAGAGCTGCAGGCTTCCCACTGCCAAACACTGTCTCCAGCAAGATGTAGCAGGGATTTCTGCAGGGATCTCCATCAGAGAAAGCATTTACATCCACCCTCCATGGCCACTTGCCCCAGCGCCGGGCACACCAATCCCCACAGCACTGAAGTATCTGTGGCATTTCTGCTCTCCAAGGCGAAGCCTTGAGCACAGGACTACATGTTTCAATTGTTTGTCAGAAGAACAAGGGACTAAAAAAATCACACCTTTGAAAGAGGCAGATGACTCCAGGAGAAATAGCAAGTCCCAGCCAGGGACTCCCTGTCATAGCCATCTTAATGCCCTCCTCTCTCCAATCCCAGCTCCCAGCACATCCATCCCCTTCCCAGAGGGAAAAAAAAAAAGAAAATAAAAAAGTAAAACCAAGCCAAGTCTGAAGGAGCCCACTCTGCTCCTGCCTTGCAGGTCCTACTGGAGCACTGACCAGGGAAGACAGGTCCCTGAAAGCTTGCCCCAAGCCCACGGTCACAGGCTGGGGAAGGAGGAAGGCAAGACCCGTATCCTCAGCAAAGCCACCACGGCACCACCGACAGCTCTGGCAGGGCACGGGCTGTCCCCGCTGCTCCACGAGCCTCCGAGTCTTTTCCTTTTCAGGGGCTGGGGGAATTTGTTTCCTCTGCCATTTCGGAGGATGCCTGCCTTGCCAGAGATTGTTTTGCAGAGTTAAGAAAGATAAGAAAGTGGTTAGCAGGCTCTTTGGTGGAGGAAGGGAGGATTGCTTAGTAAGGGAAAGGGGAGCGCTCTGCTCCGAGACACACGCTGCCCTTCCTCCAAGGCCACCGCTCCAGGGGACACTGGTGCTGGGGACAAGGCTGGTCCATCCCTGCACCTCTCCACACTCAGGGCTTCCCAGGTACATCTGCTCACGGGGCCACGCTGCGCTGGTGACCAGAGAAGCCGTTCCTGTGCCAGGGCTAGGATCAGTCTCTCCTGGAATTTGGGAAATGCAGCTGATGAATGTTCAATCCGACATCTCGACTGCAGATCTCCACATCCTCTCGCAACAGTAAGCTGCAAGAAAAAGTCCCCTTTTTGCAGGGTACATGGGAAAAAGAATAAAAAAGGCAGGAGCCAAGTCCAGGCTGCCCACGCTGTGGGGAAAACACTGTGGTTATCTGGCAGCCTCCTCCTTTCAGAAAGCACCTCCTGAGCGATGGCAGGAGGAGCTGGCCTCGCTGGGCTGTCTGCATGGAGGAAGCCCTGAAGATGCACGATTCCTGCTAAGCGTGTCCATCCCCAAGGACTTCCCCACACAGACAACTAGAAAACTGCCCCGTGATTCAACCCACAGAGTAACTTGGTGACCCTTGTCCCTGGCATCTGGGCTAGGAGAGGGTGGAGTCGGTGGGAAGCTGAGTGGTGGAAGGAAAAGAGTTACAACACAGGAATAAGGGAGCAGGGAAGAGGATCAAAAAGAGCAAAAAAAAAAATAGTGTGGACCAGAGCTCACCCACCTGCCCTGCCCACACCATCCACCTCTCACCCTGCCAGTGTGACCCCTGCTACAGGCAGTGAGGGAGCCACGGTGTTAGCCTGTAACACCCACGGTACAGTGGACTTCCACCCCTAGAGGTGTTAACAGGCTGCCGTGTCCCTCCCAAACCTGTCTCCTGACCTCGGCAGCAGGAGGGAGAGGAGAGGTAAGAGCTGGAATATTCTGCCTGGTCCTGGCAGAGCCAGTCAGGAAGCTGTTTCTGTGAGTTTACACAGCTTATACGTTCTCCATGCAGTTCCTGGACGCCTTCCATCACAGATGAGAGTTTTATGTCGAATTTTAAGTTTGACCACAAATATTTAAACTTCCTTGGACCACAAATGCTGTATCTTCTTTGTGGTTTAGTTGGCACCAAATGAGTATTTACAGATCCCTATATGTCTGTCTGTCATTTAAATATCTCGCAGAGGTGCCAAAGGCTTCAAAAGTGGTGGGGCTCCTCAGGCAAAGTCCCCACATCCCCCTCTGTGCCCTTCCCTGCTTGGAGCAGACGAGGGAGAGGTGCTGGCCAAGCCCTTGCAGAGGGCACAGCCGCTGCTGGTCTGAGCATTTCATACTCACACTCTATTAAACTTGCTTTTCAGAGAATGTCATCTGAGATCCCGCCATAACTTCCACAGCTCCTTGCCCTGGTGGATATTTGAACTAGGATGAAAGTCTTTGGAATTTTCTCCTCTCCTTTAAGGAAACTTGGGATTTCTGAGTCTACAGGAGACTGTTTTAATGAGAACCACTAAAACCCCCTAAAGCAGCACAGCTCCCACCTGGGCGCTGCTCGCAGCCTCCCCACGGGTGTTTTCACTTCCTCAAACACAAGCAAATCTCAGAGGGCGACAATCCTGACCTGTTGAACTGGGATCCTGCTCTAGGGAAACTGGTTAGAGGGGTTAGTCTCAGCAGCAGAAAGGTGCTGAATTCAGGGAAGGTCGCTCAGCCAGGAAAACGCCACGAAAATAACTCCGTACGAGGTCCCTCCTCAGCACCCTGCAGCAAGGGAATGGGGTGCTGCTGTCACCAGACCTGGCTGGGGGGCAGAGAGCTGAGGGGCCCCGTGCTGACACCCAGCTGGGTGGGCGAGTTGTGGGGAGTGATAGCCCGACCTCGGCATTAACACCCGTGTGTCAGCTCCAGTCAGGTTGTGTGTGTTTCATTTCCTTCAGACTCTTCAGTCTCGGACACAAATTGGATGCCTGCCCCACGGATTTTAGGGGAACTTTCGAACACGTAGCGATGTGGTAGATGCTGCTCCTGCAGCGCTGCTCTCACCACCCCGGGGTCTCCCCTCACCAGCAGCACTCAGGGAGCTCTCCCGCACGTCCCACCACCCCCTGGGAGCCACAGAGCAACGGCGTGCCCGGGGCAGAAGCTCCAGCGACGGCTGCCCACATCAGAGGGAGCAGATACCTGAGTCAGAGCAACGGGATGAGAAACCTCCGCTCCGCAAACCAGAAGCCAGACTGAGCAACGTCAGCGCCACGCTGCCCCGGACGCTGCTGGGGAGCTCAGGGCACTCCAGCTCCCCTCCGCTCTGCAAGAGGCAAGAGAAGTGGCTTTGCTTTCAAATAACCAGCAGGCAAAGCCCGTGCGAAAGGGCAGCTAGCGGGGCTGGGGCAGGGAGGAGTTCCTCCCACCGTAGGCTCCTCCATCGGGGCCTGCTGCTAAATTCCCTTGAAAACACAGGGTGGGGATATGGAAGGCGATGTAATAACTCCAGAAAAACGCCACCACAGCTCAGTCGGCTGCGACACCACAGCCCCAGAGATATTAGCAGCACTGGCATTTCCACCCACCGCAAGAACCGCGCTGGCAGCGCACTCCCAGCGGCCCGGGGCAGGGCGGGAAGCAGCTCACACCACTTCCAGCAGCCACTTCAGGGAGGGACAAACACTCTATTTTGCTTTACAGTGAAATGCTGCCACTTAGGGGACTCCCGATGACGTTCTTGTGCCTGAGAGCCCATGTCCTCTTCGAGGAGGGGCTGCTCCAAGCAAGGCATGCTCTGCTAACCTACCAGAGAGGTAACTTCATGCACGGGATGTGAGCTCCAGCCCGTGTGGACCCTGCTCTGCCTCTAAGGCAGCAGCAAGCACAGCTCTGCTACTTATACCCAATATTCAGCTCTTTTGGCAGATGATTAATGGCCTGAGTCTTGCTGCTCGCTTCCAGCCGGGCCAAGAGCTGCAAACACACCTAGAGAAGGGAAGGGAAGGAGGAATTGGAACGGAGGGGAGAGGAAAACTATTCGCTGCGTCTTTGTTTTCTGCAGAGCTCCTCCTCCCGGGAGCGGGATGCTGAGCACAGAGCAGGGGCCCTGCCCCGAAACGGAGGAGCTGAACCAGAACAATAGGGTGGGGACTCTGGATGGGCCTCGACAAGTGGGGTGGGCTGGAGCAGGGGCACCGATCCATCCTTTTGACTTCATTCACACTTACAGCTGCATTAGAGACATTTCCTGAAAGCACAGTAGGAAGAGAGGGGTATTCGCTCACTCCACCCTCCATCTAACACTGTCCTTGTGATCCAGCCATGCACCGAGAGCCAATTTTGGCCTCTGGCAGAGCTGCAGGCCAGACATTACAAGCGCTGGTGTGAGCAGTGCAGGTCCCCACCCGATGAGCAGCATGCAGACTTGGAGCAGAGAGTGGGGGGCTGCAGCCAGCCAAAAAAAAAATAGAGAAAGACAAGAGAGTTTGAGCGTGTCCGAGGTGGCCCAGAAGTGGACGAGGAGGTGTTGAGGGCAGGATCTGAGCTTCGGGACAAGGCAAGGTGCAGCCACCGGCTGCTGCCACCTGAAAGGAGGTCCTGCATGGGGTCCTGTGGCAGGATCTGGGCCACAACACTCCCACCCTGGGTGGCCAGCGTGGCATCTCCTGCCAGTGCCACGACCCGCGACACGGAGCAGAGGACGAGAAGAGGGCGGCGAGCCCTGGGCCTGACTCACGCGGCCCCGGCGCACCGTGAGCCTGAAAAACAACCTTTTTTTTTCTCTCCTTTTTCTAAAAACCAAAACCCAGCCGCCCTCCTCCGAAGCTGGAGTTGCTCAGGCTGACTCAGCCCAAGGCTCTGCCCAGGGCCCGTGCGTACCTGGGCCGGGCTGTGCCGGTGGAACCCGCGGCACCGCGCCCCGGGAGCTGCGGCACTTCCCCAGTGCCAGCGACCACAGCTTGCTGCTGCCAAGCTCATTATGTTCAGCTTCAAACTTCAACCATTTTTGGTGAATCCCCGAATAAAAATAAAAAAAAAATTATAGTCTCCATTTTTTTTTTTTTTTTCAAATGGGAAAAGTATTTCTTTCATTCTCCCATAACACAAATCCAGCAAACATGAAAAACATGAACCCAAATCAAAGCTCAGACATCACATCTGGGGAGAGACGAAGCATGGAAAATTTTAATCCAAAGGTTAATGTTTGGGAAGCTCGAGTGTGTGAAAAGAGGGGTTAGATGGGTGCTGCTCTGCGGCTCCCACAGTTGTTGCCGCCCAGGGGCGGGGTTTCAGCTGCTCGGCGGCTCGAACAGGTGTTGCCGCCAAGTGTCGGCTTTCAAACGGTGCCTGCCTGCCCCAGCCCAGGCACTCGGGGTCAGGAGCTAAAATAGAAAACAACTGAAATCACTGGAAGCAAACAAACAGTCAGATCAGATGCTGGAAAAGCCAAGCGAGGAAGGAGCCAGCAGCACAGAAGGCAGCTCGAGCCCTGTGACTGGGAACAGCCTCCCAGCTTGTCCAGGGCAAAGCCCACCAAAGCAGATGGCAGCAGTGGCCCCTGCCACCCTCTCCTGCTCCCCCGAGCTCTTCCATGTCACCTCTGCAGCTTCACCATCACTTGACAGCCCCACGCCACTGCTGTCCCAACCGTCACCTCCACCTCCTTTGCTCAAGCTCTGCTGGATCTCACTCCAGTGATCATCACATCTTGTTTTTTTAACTCCCAGCAGCCTGGAACATCACCCTTCTCACCCAGAACCACCACAGAATCACTCGGGTCAAAAGACCTTTAAGATCAAGTCCAGCCATTAACCCAGCACTGCCAGGTGACCACTAACCCATGTCCCTCAGCACCACATCTCCATGGCTTGGAAACCCCCCCAGGGGTGGGGACTCCACCACTGCCCTGGGCAGCCTGGCACAGCCCTGGGCAACCCTCCAGGGCAAGAAATTGTTCCTCAGGGACA
>NW_008619015.1:19208-19579 GCF_000691845.1 Merops nubicus | reverse complement strand
GTAAAAGGGGACGTTTCTTCATCCAAGGAACAAGAGGCTGACCCTCACCTGGCTCCAACTTCCTGACAGGGAGCTGAAGAGCATGAGAAGGTTCATAGAGGACCCCACTCTTCACTTTGACCCCAGCCTCAGCTGAGGTCCTGCACAGAGCAGCACATCTCTGCTGCTCGCTCCTGCTGTGCACCCTGAGCTGCTGAGCTCCTGTACCCCCACCCCTGCTGCAGAGCTGCCCTCTGTGCTCATTGTGCCCAAGTAACATTTTCCCAAGGAACAAGTGACAGGACAACAGGAGAGAGCTTAAGTTGCACCAGGGGAGGTTTAGGTTGGACATCAGGAAAAATGTCTTCTCCAGAAGGGGTTGTCCAGGCCCG